>NC_056738.1:516921477-517028977 GCF_019279795.1 Protopterus annectens | reverse complement strand
TGCAAGCAGGAAAGCAGTTTTCCATGATAAGTACTGTAATTCTGCTGTTGCTGCTGGCTCAAAAGGAGGAGTGTCAATTTTTCTAGCACAAAGTTCAAGTCCCAAGCGGGCAATGGTGGCTTCCTTGGTGGTTTTACATTTTTAATTCCTCTCAGAAACTGCCTGAGCAGAGGATGTGAGAAGACTGGAGGATCCATGTTGTATTCTGCCGAAATAGCTGATGCATGAATCTTAATGGAAGAATAGGACAGGCCATTGTGGAAAAGTTCTGCCAAGTATTCCAGGATGTTAGCTATGTTTACCAGTGACACATTTTCTCCTTTTGCTGCACTCCAAATGAGATATCTTTTCCATTTTGCTGAATAAGTTTTCCTTGTTGAGGGTCTGCGAGCCTCCAAGATAATGTCCTTGACCCTTTGAGATAAATCTGGGTTATTTTGTCTTATGCAATGTTCCAGGCAGCTAGCTGCAGTGTTTTTAGGTTTGGATGCAGGGTTTTGAAGTTGTTCTGTGTTAGCAGTAAGGGAACTAGGGGCAGAGGCCATATTTGTTCCCGAGACATACTCCTCAGTAATGGGTACCAATGCTGCCTCGGCCAGTCTGGAGCTATCAGGATGATCCTTGGCCGGTCTTCTTTGATCTTCAGTAGTACCTTGTGCATCAAAGGAAGAGGTGGGAATGCATATGCTGTCAGGTTTTTCCAACTGAAAGATAGGGAGTCCACCTTCCAAGCAAGTGGGTGGTATGCCCTTGTGCAGAATTTTTTCAATTGGTTGTTGTGTGGGGATGCGAATAAGTCTATTCCTGGTAGTCCCCATTTCCTTGTAATGGATTTGAAGATGTCTGGATGCAACATCCATTCGTGGGCATCCGTGGTAGTTCTGCTTAGGATGTCTGCTAGTATATTTTCTTTTCCTGGTACAAATATTGCCTGTAGTTGAATGTTGAAGCTCAGGGCCACATTCCAGAGGTCCATTGCCATCCAGCATAGAGGGTATGAATGTGTGCCTCCCTGTTTGTTGATGTACCACATAACTGTGGTGTTGTCCGTCCTTATCAGCAGTTGACCCTGTCGAAGAAACGGTCTGAATGTCTGAATTGCCAGTTTTACTGCCAGCATCTCCTTTTGATTTATGTGTAGGTTCAGCTGGTCCTGAGTCCATAGGCCTTGTATGCACTTGTCCAGCATGTGTGCCCCCCACCAAGGTCTGAGGCGTCCGTGGTGATAGTCTGGCTTGGTTGAGGGCTGTGGAAGGGCAGTCCCTTGTTCAATTGACAGGCCTGGGCCCACCATTGGAATTCTTGCTTCAGGCATGGAATTATTGGAATTTGGGTTTCTAGGCTGTGCTTGTGCTGAGACCATAAATTCCTTAGGTACCATTGCAACTTCCTCATATGTAGTCTGGCATGTGGAATCAATATTATGCAGGATGCCATGTAACCCAGGGCTTGCAGGACTTTCCTTGCTGTTAACTGGTTCTGCGTTGTTAATGCCATGAAACAGAGAGGAAGGTGCTTCTGCTTTTCTGCTGTGAGGGATGCCATTTGATTTGATGTGTCCAGTTCTGCACCCAAGAAAGTTATTGTTTGGGATGGTATCAGCCTTGACTTTTTTATATTGACTGTGTATCCCAAGGCTTGTAATAGATGAATGACCTTTTTCAAATCTTTTTCTAATTTGTTTTTGTTGTCCGCTTGTAACAGACAGTCGTCCAGGTAAGGGTAAATTTGAATTCCCTGAAGCCTACAATAAGCAATTACTGATGCCAGGCATTTCGTGAATACTCTGGGCGCAGTAGATAAGCCAAAGGGCAATGCTGAGAATTGATAATGCTCTGATCCTGCAAGAAATCTGAGGTATCTTCTGCAATTTGGTCGTATGGGGACATGCAGGTATGCCTCCTTGAGATCTAGAGTTACCAGCCAAGACTCCTTGCCCAGCATGGGAAGAAGCTGCTGTAGGGTCAGCATTTTGAATTTTGGAACAATGAGATATGTGTTTAGAGCGGACAGGTCGAGAATAGGTCTCCATTGGTTTTCTTTTCTTGGTACCAGGAAAAGTCTGGAGTAAAATCCTTGCCCTTGTTCCATAGATGGTACCTTTTCTATAGCTCTCATCCTTATCAAGTGGTCTATTTGTTCTAGAGCTTTTTTCTTTTGATTTGGAGGTAGGTTTGGCATTCCTCTCTTCCTTGGTAGAGTATGGAAGTGAAACCTGTAACCTTGGTCTATTGTCTGTAAAATCCATTTGTCTCCTGTGATGTGATGCCAGTTTTCCGAAAATAAGGCTAGCTTTCCGCCTAAGGGTGCTTCTAGTTGTTCCCTGGTAGGCGGTCTCAGAGCCAAGTCACTGTGATTGTCCTGTGGAAGTGGTAGTGGCTGGGTCTGTGGCAGTAGTTCGCTGGTTGTTAGGCTGCCACTGGCGTCCCCTGTAGGCACCTCTGGATTGACCCCTGCCTCTTGGGCGCCTATTCCTGCCTCTCTGTGCTCTGGTGGTGTCTGGAAAGGACCAATTCTTGGAAGGCCAGTTCCTGCTAAACCTTGGAGGCTGGACCTGTAAGAAATCCTTGACTGTCTGGACAGATTTTGCTTTCTCTTCCACCTTCTTCAGCACCTGCTGTGCAGGGGAGCCAAACAAATTGAGCTTATCCATGGGAGCATCTAGAAGCTTTGATTTAACATGGTCTGGTAAGGACTGCTCTTTTAACCATGCATGCCTTCTGATCACTGTACCAGTCATAGCTGATCTAAAGGAAGCCTCCAGTGCATCATAGCCGCATTTTAAGGAATGATTACTGACCTGCTGAATGTTATGTACCATTTCCTGAAGAGATTTTTTGTCTAATGGTTCAGGTGAGGACAGTTTTTAGTTAACTGATCTAACATAAATTCCTGATACTGAATCATGTGGAATTGACAGTTTAAGGCCCTAGCTGAAAGAGTAGCAGAAGTGTAAACTTTTTTACCCCATCTCTCTAAGGCCCTAGATTCCCTTTCAGAGGGGAGGGGATTTTTGGCAGAGGTAGCTGCTACTGCCTTGGGTCCCTGTGAAATAGTTTCAGGATCTGCCAAAGGAGCCTTATACAAATGATAATGTGTGTCCGGAACCCTGTAGTACCTGTCGGGCTTAGCAGGGGCCGGAGGAAGTGAATCAGGAGCAGTACAAACATCATTAAATGCATCATCCACTACAGTAAGTACTGGAGGAATGGCTAAAGGCCTATGCTGTGGCAAATGCAAAAAGGTCCTAAGCCTTTTCCTAGAGTCTGAAAAATCCTGGCCCTGCCATTGAAATTGTTCCCTCATAGCATGCAAGGTTTCCCCAAAAGAAAATTCCTCAGGAGGAGAGGCAGAAGGAATGGAGTCTTCTGCATCAGAGTCCTCATAAGGAGAATAAGGGCCCTCTGGATGGTCTGTATGTTCTGAATCATCAGAGGAGTAATCTGAAGAAACTGGCTCAGGGGGCTCTGCTCTAGGCCTCTTCTCCGGAGGTGGGTGAGAGGCCCTGTCAGGGTGAGGTTGGGATCCCCGGATCAAAGAAATAAGATCCTCTGCTAGACTAAGCATTTGAGTACTAGAGCTAGGCCTGTGAGAGGGGGTCTTAGCAGGCACATTCTTGGATGATTTTGCTGCTTTAGCCCTGGCAAAAGCCTTAATCGACATGGAAGCAGGGGGCCTAGCAGCTCCACGTGCAGGAGTAGATATATCTAAAGGAATAGTATCAGATAAATCCTGTGAACCTGCAGGAGCAGGTAGGATTTCAGTAGCAGATTCAGCCATGCTGGATGAGGCCTCGGTAAGAGGCAAGCTTTCGGCCGAAGGAAGGACTGAGGACTCGGTTTCAGCCGAAACCGAGACACTCGCGGTTGACTTAACCACGGTTTCGGCCGAAACCGCGGACCGCGAGTGTCGGTCCTTTTCCTTGCGCTTTTTAGTTAATTGCGAAGTCGGAGTTTCCGACGGCATTTTGTAAGCAAAAGCGGAGCCGAAAAACTCCTCAGCAAATTCCGACCGACGTCTAAGTGTCCGTCGGTTGAAAGAAGCACAGGCTAGACAAGCTGCTACGTCGTGGTCTGGGCCTAAACAAGGTAGGCAGTAAGAGTGGAAATCTTTATGAGGTATTTGTTTCCCACAAGTTAAACAGTTATTCACTTTTTCTGACATCGGCTGAGGCAAGAAAGAGTCCCCAACGGGTACTTAGCTTTTAGAAGTCTTCGGAAGTAGTAATCTCTGGTTCTGACCGACCGGCACTTGCGAACAGCTTCTGCTTCGGGCGCCACGCGGCAAGAAAGACTGAGGAAAATGGCGTTGGCTGATACCTTTATACCCGAAGAACTGCAGCTATGACGTCGGGTGAAGTGCGACATCAGCCGAGGCCAGACCCAGACTTTGGAATCCGGCCGACCGAAGGGCTGCCTGAGGACAGGACAACCCATTTGTTAGGACTGCAGATGCATCCTTGAAGGACATCATGTAAACTGCACCACCATGGAGTCCCACAACACCCTCCCCTTGTGTGTGCAGACATCTGCATACCATAGCTGATGGCTAGGACTAAGTGGTGGCTAGTAATGCTAATGTCCAACTACAGGCCATTTATCAGCATCAGCATCAGCATCACTCCTCTGAGGGATTATGGCAGTGAATGGCCTTCTCCACTCCCCCTCCCCCAGGATGGGCATGTCCATCTTTCTCTACCTACTTTGTCAATTGCTTGTAGCACTTCCAAATACCATCAAACAAGGGTTGCCTGGGCCACAGTCTGTGCTTTATCACTCAATGCCACGCTGGCATCATAACTTAATTTACTTTAATTAATTTGCAATTGCTTAAATATCTTTTCATAATTTTATATATACTTTGCTATCAACTTGTACAGACCAAATAGAAGTATAAAAACACTGTGTGAAGAAAGTGCAACCGAGTAAGGAATATATCATAAAAGTAGATGTTTGCGTGGGCTCACTGTAGCAGTCATAACTTTACAGAACTCAGCCACAGGTGAGGGACTATGCCAACTCGACTTCCAGAACTTTGCAACCTTCCTCCCCTCCCCTCCCTGGATCAAGAGGACTCCTCCTCCCATGGAGTTGGCATATCCCCTTTAGAAGGAAACAGCCCACACCATCTTCAGTTCTTTCTTGCCAAACAGCCTCAAGGGGTAACAACCCCTGATGTTCATCGTGTTTCACTGTTGCAGTCATTACACTTGGGTTATCCTGCTGGCAGGCTACCCGCAGTCGGCCTGAATTACAAAGTCCTGATCCGGCGTCGGTTGCTGTCGCCTCTTCCCTGACGTCAGTGCGCCAGGGATATAAAAGATGCAGCTGACGCCATTTTCTTCAGTCTTTCTTGCCGCGCGGTGCCCTAAGCAAAAGCTGTTCGCATGTGCCGGTCTGCCGACTCCTGAGATTTTCAAAATCGAATTTCAGATCTGAAGTCTTCAATAAAGCTAAGTACCCCATTGGGGAAACTTTTTTCTTGCTCCAGACCGAAGTCTTCAATAAAGCTAAGTACCCCATTGGGGAAACTTTTTTCTTGCTCCAGACCGATGTCAGAAAAAGTTAACAATTGTATTTCTTGTGGGAAGCAAATATCTCATAAGGATTTTCATTCTTAATGTATTCCTTGCCTAGGCCCTGACCACGACGTTGCTAGCTGTCGGTTTTGTGCTAGATTTAACCAAAGCACTATTAAGCGTCGGTACGATTTTGCCTTTCATTACTTTGGCCGAACGTTTAATTATATAATGCCATCGGAACAGCCGATGACCGGAGTTTATAAAAAGCGCAAGGAAAAGGAAAAGGATAGGCATTCCAGGTCCAAAACCAACAATGAGGCCTCCACTAGGCCAGTCGCCGGTTCTCAGTGAGGCACTTCGCAGCCCCTGACGCCCGCTACCTCATAGCCACAGGCCACTTCCGACTCCCACGTGGAGACAACTAGGCCTCTGGATACTCAAGGTATTGGACACTCGGAAACTATTCCCTCAGATGGGTCCGGAGCCGCTGAGCAGGCATCGGCTTCTGAGGGTGTTTTCAGACCTACACAGTTATATGTCAAGCCAACCTCAGCTTCCAAGGCAAAGACTAAAACAGCTTTAAAGATAAAGAAACAAGTACAGCATTCTCCTGGACAGACTTCCATGCCTAAGAAACAGATGCTTAAAATGGATGAAGACCTAATTACTTTGATCAGGGGCTCCCATCCCCCTCCTGATAAGAGGCCTAGGCAAGACACAGAATATGATTCTTCTGATCAGGTTTCCATTTCTTCTGACTCCTCTTCAGAACAGGAATACTCTCTTCCTCCCTATGAGGATTCTGATGCTGACGAATCTATTCCTTCAGCCTCTCCTCCTGAGGATTATCCTTTTGGGGAAATCCTGCATACCATGAGGGAGCATTTTGACTGGGAGAGCCAAGATTAGTCAGAATCTAAGAAAAGGGTCAGAGACTTTCTTTTACTGCCTCAGCACAGACCTCTTGCTATTCCACCTGTTCTAGACATTGTAGATTATGTATTTTCAGAGTCCAGCCTTTCTCCTGACTCTTTACCCCCTGCACCTGTTAAGCCAGACAGATACTACAGGGTTCCAGATTCTCATAAATTTCTATATAAAAACCCTGCTGCTGACCCAGAAACTATATCTCAGGGTCCCAAAGGGGTCAAGGCTTCCACTGCAAAAAAAAAAACTGTCCCCTCTGATAGGGATTCTAGGGCACTGGACAGATGGGGGAAAAAGTTTACACTTCTGCTACCTTGGCTGTAAGGGCTTTAAATTATCAGTTTCATATGCTTAAATATCAGCAATACTTAATGTATCTGCTAAAACAGAAAATGTTGACAAATTCTGAATGTTCTGAAAACAAGGAAATGCAGGATTTATTGCATGTAGCTGAACAAGTGGGAAAGCATACTTTGCAATGTGGTTTTGATTCACTGGTGGCCTCTTGCAGGGCCGCTGTTACAGGTTCTGTCATTAGAAGGCATGCTTGGTTAAAGGAACAGAATCTGCCTGATCATGTTAAAGCAAAATTATTGGATGCTCCATTACAGCATAATACTTTGTTTGGTGTTAAGGCAGAAGAGGTGTTAAAGAAAATGGAGGATAAAGCGAAATCTATGCAGACAGTAAAGGATTTCTTACAGGTACAGCCACCCAGATTTAGCAGGAACTGGCCTTCTAAGAATTGGTCCTTTCCAGTGTCAGACAGGCCACAAAGAGGCAGATACAGACGCCCTAGAGGCAGAACCCAGCGCCATGGCTCATACAGGCCTAAACAATGGGGTGCTTCTACGTCCAAAAGCATAGAAGACAAATCACAGCCATATAGGAAACAGTCCCAATGACTTTCCTCTGCCAATGCCAAGCACTTATCTTTTGACAGCACCCTTAGGGGGAAAGCTAGCACTTTTTCCACAAAATTGGCACATGATCACCCAGGACAAATGGGTCTTGAATATAGTCTCTCAGGGCTACAGGTTCCACTTTCACACCCTTCCAAAGACAAAAGGTATGCCAGATCTGCCACACAGTCAATGGGCAGAGGCACAAAAGCAAGTTTCTTCTCTCATGGACATGAGGGCTATTCAGCGAGTACCACAGCAAAAGCAGGGACAAGGATTTTACTCAAGACTTTTCCTGGTACCCAGAAAGGACAAAGCCTGGAGACCAATACTGGACCTGTCTATTCTAAACACTTTTCTGGACGTTCCAAAATTCGAAATATTGACTCTGCAGCAGCTTCTGCTCATGCTGGGCAAGAAGGCTTGGCTTGTGACTTTGGACCTCAAAGAGCCATACCTGCATGTCCCAATCAGACAATCTTGCAGAAGATACCTCAGATTCATAGCTGGCTCAATGCACTACCAATTCTCTGCACTGCCCTTTGGCTTATCTACTGCGCCCAGGGTCTTCACAAAATGCCTGGCACCAGTAATTGCATTTTGCAGACAAAGAGGAATTCAAATATATCCCTACTTGGACGACTGCCTTATTCAAGCAGAGAACAAAGACATTCTACTGAAGCATCTGGCGTTTGTAAAAAGATTGCTAATTTGCCTAGGGTACACAGGAAACCAAAAGAAATCAAAACTAGTACCCTCTGAAGAGATAATATTCCTGGGTGCAAGCTTAAATACAACTGCCCAGATGGCTTATCTCACGCCAGACAAACAAAGGCAACTGATTTCTTACTTTGAAAAGATGGCAACAAAGACCCAGTTATCTGCAAGAAAAATTCTGCAGGCTTTGAGCTTCATGGCATCCTGCATTCTGCTAATTCCATATGCAAGACTGCATACGAGAAAGCTACAATGGTATCTAAAAAGTGTTTGGACTCAACATTGCCACAGCCTGGAAACATTAATTACCCTCATTCCCTGCCTGCAACAGGAGTTTCGATGGTGGGCACAGGCCTGTCACCACAACAAGGGGACAGCCATTCACTTTACCCACAGCCAGGCAGACACTAACAACAGATGCATCAGATTATGCCTGGGGGGGCCCACATGGCAGGAAAATGTATTCAGGGCACATGGCCCGCAAGCCAAATGCATCTTCATATCAATCAAAAAGAGATGCTAGCTGTACAGAATGCCCTGACAGCCTTCAAGGATCTACTCCATCCAGGGCAACTGCTGATAAAGATGGACAATACTACAGTCATGTGGTACATAAGCAAGGAGGCACACATTCCTACCCCCTCTGCAGACAAGCCATGAATTTGTGGAACACAGCATTGACTTATCAAGTGCACCTGCAAGCACAATTCCTGCCAGGAAAGACAAATACTCTGGAAGACGAACTAAGCAGAAACCTCATGGACCTTCATGAGTGGAAACTAGATCCACAGGTCTTCAGCATGATAACAAGGAAATGGGGATGCCGAGACATAGATCGATTTGCCTCCCCTCACAACTGCCAGCTACAGAGATTTTGCACAAGGACGTATCACAAACAAGCATGGAAAGCGGATGATCTATCATTCAGCTGGAAAACCCTTACAGTATATGCCTTTCCTCTACTGCCTCTCCTCCCCAAGGTACTCCTCAAGGTGAGACAAGAGAAGCCAAAAATGATACTGATTGCCACGCCAGTACAGGTATCCAATCCTAAAGAGCTTGTCTCAAGGCCCAGCCTGGACATTACTTCAAATTCCTCATCTACTGACCCAACAAAACAATCAGATCCTGCACAGCCAACTCAGAACACTAAATCTGGCTGCATGGCAGACAATATAACCACTCAGAACACACCTCTCTCTAAAGCAGTTATGGATGTTATTTTGGAGGCCAGGAGGCCCAGCACCAGAAAATATTATGTAGAAAAATGGAAGAGATTCTGTGCTTGGAACCAGGCACAAGGAATTGACACGCTTGTACCAAATATTCCTCAGATTTTACAATACCTAACTGAGATGCTGGACAAAGGCCTATCCATCTCATCAATTAAGATCCATGCCTCTGCCATTTCATCTCATGACAATACGGACCCACCTATTTTTTCACATCCACTGCTAAGCCAGTACCTCAGAGGGGCCAAAAACATAAGACCTCCAAGGAGAGTACCAATACCTGCATGGGACCTCAATTTTGTCTTGGAAAAGCTCATACTGCCTCCTTTTGAGCCAGTCAATACAGCCGAGATAAAATTCTTATCATGGGAAACATCTCTGCTCCTAGCAATAACTTCAGCAAGAAGAGTCTCAGAGTTACAGGCATTACTGGCTGTGGAACCTTTTATTATTTTCCATCCAGACAGGGTTTCTCTAAGGACAAAGCCAACATTTATGCCTAAGGTAGTGTCCAGTGTGGCTCTTAACCAAACCATTCATTTGCCTACCTTTTATCCAAACCCACAGAATAAAGGGGAGAGACTTCTGCATTCTTTGGACATACACAGACAGCTATGCTTCTACCTGGGCAAAACTAAAGCTTTCAGAAAGACTGAGCAACTTTTAGTAGCATATGCTGCAGGATCACAAGGAAAGCCATTTCAAAGCAGACTATTTCAAAATGGATAGGACACTGCATTCATTTCTGCTAGTCACAACATGAATCAATGCCTAAGAGCATTAGGCCACATTCAACCAGAGCAGCAGCGACTTCAGCAGCCTTCCTCAGAGGAGTACCAACCAAGGATATTTTGGAGGCTGCAACTTGGACTTCAGTGCACACTTTTACAAAGCACTACCACTTACCTCTTTACTGTAAAACCAGAGCAGGCTTTGCCACTGCAGTTCTGCAGGGCCTCATAGCCACTCCTAATTCTATTTAGGCCCAGCCACCCAACCTCAGCTTTGGGATTCAACCCAAGTGTAATGACTGCAACAGTGAAACACGATGAACATAGTACAGTTGTGTACCTACCATAAATGTAGACGTTCGAGTGTATTCCCTGTTGCAATCCAGGTTACCCTCCCACCATCCCCCTTTTCATTGCTGGGACTTATCTGTACTTCTCTATTCTATACAACCTATGTGGTGTATTTGCTTGTAGATGAAGGTAATGTTTATGTTAGTGCATGCTCTTTTATAAGCAGAATTTTTTAGCCTACCCTTTTGGGGGCACCTGACATCTGGGGCAAGAAAAACTGAAGAAAATGGTGTTGGCTGCATCTTTTATACCCCTGGTGCACTGACGTCAGGGAAGAGGCGACAGCAACCGACGCTGGACCAGGACTTTGGAATTCAGGCCGACTGCGGGTAGCCTGCCAGCAGGATAACCCAAGTGTAATGACTGCAACAGTGAATACATGAACATCTACATTTATGGTAGGTACACAACTGTACTTTCCCAAGACAGAAAGAGAAATGGGTTGTAAGAGGCCTAAGGAACCACCCAATACATGTCAGTCAATCAGGATCTCCTTCATGATCTCCACTTTCTGACCAAAGACCAGGTCAACAAGACATTTGTGTCCTATAGATACAGGGATAAACAGTAACAGTGTGTGTGTGTGTGTGTGTGTGTGTGTGTGTGTGTGTGTGTGTGTGTGTGTGTGTGTGTGTAGATAAAATTGTTATCCACCCCAGCCCTTTGATGTCCAGGATTGCTGAAGTGTGGAACAGCGAAGTGGTAACAGGGAAACAACACTGCCACAATAATCCTACCTGAACATTGTTATATTAAGTGCCTTACACAACTGTGTGGATTTTCACATGGTTCACTGTTGCAGTAATACCATTTTGGAGATTTAGCAAAGCTTGCCTAAGTGTTGGGAGGTTCACTACTGTCCTGGAACACTGTACAGCAGTCTCTACAAGATGCCATTGCTGGACACACTGTCTAGTCTGCTCACTTGAAAAAGGTGTACAGGGACCAAGCAACTGCTTCCAAAATCACCTGTGTGCCCACTGCTCTAATAAAAGCAGTAGTAGCTGTTGTGGCCCTGATACAGCAAGTCCTTACCTCACCTTTAAAGGCTTTCCATGCACAGAATAGTAGACATTAATGCAATGCACTGGCAATTAGAGATGTCCTGGTTTGAGACTGAGATCCCTTCTTTGTCATCAGCAAAGGTAACAATTATTCTGCTTTTCTTGGGTCTTTGTATGAAAATAATATCTCAGTTGACTATGAACATCCAAAGATTGCAAGATCCTTCCTCCTCTACCTGGTTTAAGGCCAAATCTTTTGTCACCTTAGGTATGAAGGAGGGGTTTGTACATAAACTAACATGGTCTCTCTGAAACACCAAGTATGGTTTCCTACACAAAAGAGCCTGGAGTTGCAACATTTTCCTGACTAAATTCAGAGCCAACAAAACAATAGTTTTCCATACCTGGTATTTCAAGAGTGCAGTTGCACCTAGTTCATTGTGACCTAGGTTAACTTTTCCAGTTTGAAGTTCGAGTCCAAAATCTAGTCACAGTTTTTCATGGGGGTCTTAGATGAAGGGACTCTCTGAAAAAATGTTTTACTTCTAACAGTGAGGTTAATGGAGGGTCTATAGGTATGCGGTTTAAATAACAGACACGTGCATTTTCGGCCAGAAATAATCTAATCTTGCTGGCTAGAGATGGCAAAAGGCTTCATTCATTCATTCATTCATTCTTTGGCATCCAAGGAAAAACATCTATGTTTTATCTAGGCAGAATTTCCCAGATGCTTAAAGGGTAGCAAAGTCCAGTGATTCAAGCTGCCAGTCTAAAAGTCTACAGATTTGGGTGCACCAAGGTCTCCATTAGTTGGTCAAGATGAAGGGTTACTGTTTTTTTTCCACTGCTATCTGCATCAGCAAGACCCAATGCTGTCTGATCCAAAAAGGTTCAACTAGCACTATTTCTGGTCTTTCATCCCTTACCTTCTAAATCACCCTTCGGAGAAAAGGAATTGAAGGGTAAGCATAAAACACATTTGCCCATTTGAATGAGAAGATATCCTCTGCCCAAGCCTCCTTGCGCAGTGTTCAGGAGCAGAACTTCTTCAGCTGTCTGTCTCTTGGAGAAACAAAGAGGGCTATTTAAATTGGACACCTCCTGTGGACTAGCATTTTAGTTACCTGACTACACAGTGAAGGGTTAGTACAGACTCCTAGTTGCCACCCATTACTTTAAATATTACCCATACACATGTTTTTTTATGTATATATATATATATATATATATATATATATACGCAAACACACACACACACACACAGATAGCTATAGATATGGGAATTGTGCAATCTTGGAGTTAGAATACATAAATAGCAGGAGTGTAGGGGGTGAAGCCCTCCACAAAAAACAGAGCTTTTCTTTTTTTTTTTAAAGTTGTGCTTGTGTTGAGATTAATTCTTGGTGCATGCAAAGCAGCCTGTCAACATGCAAAACGTTGATTAACTTGTTTCAACATTATGTATGTTGATGTAAATGGTATTTAATTAATTTAAGAAGATGTATATGTGTGTGCGTGTGTGTGTGCATATATATATATATATATCTATATATATATATATATATATCTATATATATATATATATATATATATATATATATATATATGTATATATATATATATATATATATATATATATGTGTGTATATATATATATATATATATATATATATATATATATATATATATGGGTCCATATGACTACATCGACAAGTCATAACATCGACAGTCAGTACACGAAATCACCGACAGATTAAATAACCGAAATCCCACTTCACCGACATTGACAAGTTCGACAACGAAGCAGTCACTAATTAATGCCCCTAACCACTGTACAAAACTCCTACACGTACTAAACCATGGTAGTCATGAATAGGTAAATGCAAACTCTGTTACAGACATTGAATAAACATGTCCGGGTTGTCAGGGACGGGGAGGCAGTGTACCAGATAAATAATCGCGTTACTGACAGCGGTGGTACACTGCCTCTCCGTTCCCTGACAACCTGGACATGTTTATTCAATGTCTGTAACAGAGTTTGCACTTACCTATTCATGACTACCATGGTTTAGTATGTGTAGGAGTTTGTGCAGTGGTTAGGGGCATTTACTTAGTGACTGGTTCGTTGTCGAACATGTCAATGTCGGTGAAGTGGGATTTCGGTTATTTAATCTGTCGGTGATTTCGTGTCGGTGTACTGACTGTCGATGTTATGACTTGTCGATGTAGTCATATGGACCCATATATATATGTATATATATATATATATATATATATGTATATATATATATACATACATATATATATATATATATATATATATATAGGGTCTATATTAGAACATCAAAGTTTCAAAACTTCGAATGTTCTAATATCGACCCCTATTCAGCGAACGCTTACAACATCAAACATGCAGAACAGCAAATTTTTTCGTAAGGAAAAAATTATTCACTGTTCCAAAACATATACACACCGCACAAGCACACCAAACAAACAGCAATCCACACACATACACCTAAAATGTTACATCTAACCCTACACTAAACTGTACATACACTACTAACTATCCACTTACCTTAACCCAAACACTAACCCTAAGGTCTGTCACTATCGCACACTCAATTCACCCGTGCCCTAACCCTAACTCACCTACCCATCCCTAACCCTCATGTCCACACAATCACACACATACCTAACCTGCGTCCTAACCCTAATTCACCTAACCCGCGCCCAATCACACACTTACCTGATCCCAACCCGTACCTTTCCACCACAGCACTGAAAATAGCGAAGTGACAGAAATGGACAACCAAATTCTTTCCCTAGGAAAAAACTCGGTTTTCTGTAGCTTCGCTATTTTCAGCGTTTGCTGAATAGTGGTCGATATTAGAACATTCAAAGTTTTGAAACTTCAATGTTCTAATATAGACCCAATATATATATATATATATATATATATATATATATATATATATATAGATTCAGATATACAGATTATATATATAGATATAGATATATATGTAATGTGTTCATACAAACCTATATGGCAACACATCAAAATAAAATTTACTCAAACTCCATCTTTCAAAGTAAAATATAACAAAAGACAGACTTTTTGAAAACCAAGCAAAATCTCCATTTCAGTGTTTTTTACAAGGGGGCAATGCCGTCTACATCTGCCTCACAGCCAACTTAAATAGGTTAACTCTGAGACTGCACAATACTGGGGAAAAGTAAAACAACCTTCCCAGTTTTCTGCAATCCTGCCACTGTCTGGATTTTCTAATGTACTCCCCTTGAATGTGCCTGTGATTTGAACACTTGGATTTGAATAACATGCAGTCAATAAGACTGCACTTTAAAAGGAAGATGCATTTCCATAATAAATATAATATATATATTACACTGAGACCAGAACATCTAAAACCCAAAACATCTAAAATCCATAACATCGAATTTCATAACATCTAGCACTACAAATCACAAGAAAATAACATCCCCTCCACATATAACAACACCAAACACACTTTTTACTATGTTCCAGCGGGGGGGCAAGCCACCCTGCCCCCCCCCCATAAATTAAATATACCAACTCCAAGATCGCACTACAGTGGGAAAAAGTTAATTTCCTAACCCCACTGTATCAAGCCCCCTGCAGAAATGTAGTAAAAAGTGTGTTTGGTAATTTGGTGTCTTTATATGTCATTATATGTGGAGGGGATATTATTTTCATGTGATTTGTACTGTTAGATGTTATGAATGTTATGGGTTTTAGATGTTTTGGTCTCAGTGTTATGAAATTAGATGTTGTGGGTTTTAGATGTTTTGAAGGGGACCCATATATCTATACCCACACACACACACACACATTTTATATATATATATATATATATATATATATATATATATATATATATATATATATATATACATATGCATATATATATATATATATATATATATATATATATACATATGCATATATATATATATATATATATATATATATATATATATATACACACACACACACACACACACACACACACACACACACATAGAGGACACATATGTATGTGTGTGTGTGTCCATATCTAATTCTATACAGATATATACAATTGATATACATATATTAATTATACAGACAGGAGTCCCCGTGGACTATGGTGTTTGCAGATGACTTTGTGATCTGTAGTGAGAGTAGGGAACAGGTGGAGGAGACCCTGGAGAGGTGGAGATATGCTCTAGAGAGAAGAGGAATGAAGGTCAGCAGAACTAAGACAGAATATATATGTGTGTGAATGAGAGGGAGGATAGAGTAATGGTGAGGATGCAGGTAGTAGAGGTGGCGAAGGTGGATGAGTTTAAATATTTGGGATCAACAGTTCAGAGTAATGGTGAGTGTGGAAGAGAGGTGAAGAAGAGAGTACAGGCAGGATGGAGTGGGTGGAGAAGAGTGTCAGGAGTGAGTTGTAACAGACGAGTACCAGTAAGAGTGAAAGGGAAGGTCTACAAGAGGGTAGTGAGACCAGCTATGTTATATGAGTTGGAGACAGTGGCATTGACAAAAAGGCAGGAGTCAGAGCTTGACGTGGCAGAGTTGAAGATGTCAAGATTTGCACTGGGTGTGACGAGGATGGACAGGATTAGGAAGTATATTAGAGGGTCAGCCCAGGTTGGACTGTTTGGAGACAAAGCCAGAGAGGCAAGATTATGTTGGTTTGGACATGTGCTGAGGAGGGATGCAGAGTATATTGGGAAAAAGATGCTAAGGATGAAGTTGCCAGGTAACAGGAAAAGAGGTAGGCCTAAGATAAAGTTTATGGATGTGGGCCTAAGATAAGGTTTATGGATGTGGTGAGAGAGGACATGCAGGTGGTTGGTGTGACAGAGCAAGATGCAGAGGACAGGAAGAAATGGAAACAGTTGATCTGCTGTGGCGACCCCTAACGGGAGCAGCCGAAAGAAGAAGATATTAATTATATACACACAGGCATGTATAAGCTCCAAGCTTTCATGATTGCCATATTCTAAATACAATCACAAAACAGTAAAGTGGCTGAAACAGAAGCTTTGCTGCTGAAGAACCCCACTGCACCCGTTACCACTACTACTTAAATATACTGATTTTGCAATGTCCATATTAAATGGAAAAGAAAATGCTTGAGATAACACAATCTTGAGGTTGAAATTCGACAGCCAGGAATCATACTCTAGTGAATGTGTTAAACAGTGTGTCATGTAAGCCTAGCACAGATGTATATAACAAGTGGGAGGACCTATTGTGTATTAAATAAAATACTTTGTACTGTGGGTTTAGGACTGGAAAACACATATTTTTTTTCATGAGAGGGCAAGTCACAATAAATGCATCTAAATTTACAGGTCTAGGGGACTGTGGGTTTAGGATTGGAAAACACGTAGTATTTTTCATGAGAGGGCAAGTCACAATAAATGCACCTAAATTTACAGGTCTAGGGGAATATTTCCTTCTGTTTTTCTTTATTTTCTGACTGTGGTTGCAACCTAATATAAATTTCAGTGGGCTGTGATAACTGTATACATTTTGTATCGAATAGGGCTTAATGGAAGTCGTATGTTTTTTTATGAGTGGGTTATCTCAATGAGGTACATTTTAATAATTTTCTAATAGTATTATGTAATGCTCAGCATTATGTTTAGATAGGTCAGGTTAACAGTCTTTTTTTTTTAGTTTAATATTGCTTACTGTGTAGTTTTAAATTTGGATCAACACCATTTTTCAGATCATCTGATTGTGATTTTGTTTTTTTTTATCACTGCATTTTTATTCTGATCTCACTACAGTACATTTTATGAGTGTTTGACTTATGTGTTAGTTTGAGCGTATATTTTCAGATTGCGAATATTTTCTTGTTAATTTGGATGTGGTTGAGTTACTTCACTTTTTGATTAAAGAGGTATAATAATAATGTTGAATGGTAAATGGCACAGTGGTGAGAAATGACTAATGAACTGCAGAGAGTGGTAAAAAATAACTTTGTACCTGATTAACATTCATTACACCTCTTTGTGTCCATTGTTAGACTAAATGGATTTGCAATCACTAACACTACAGTTATATTCTTAGAATTATTTAGATATACATACCCACTGCGAATTATTACTGGCTAAATCTTTATGAGCTAAACTTTCATCAAGAAATTTTTGACAACACTTTCACATTAACAAATTAAAAATGAACCTCAACTAGAGAACAGATGCCATTTATATGCTTTATTTTTCAGGTCCCAAAATATAGAAAAGACAGACGAAACTTTATTAAAATGGAACTGTACGGCATTAAGAGAAGAAATGAGGAGCCAAAACTGCTGGGTGTAAACGTAGTACACCTCCATGATATTATAACAAAGGTTTGTGTCATGTGACTTCTTCAATTATGCACTTTTGTTTTGCATTGCCAGTTACAGTTGTTATAAACCTGATCTTCTAACTAAAGGAACTTGTTACGTAATAGTGAAATTTTAAAACTAAACTGAACATGTACAGCATGTATCTTTCAGAACACGGACCGTTCTTATTTACTGACAGTGATTGGCTTGATGCTGTTCCTAAAATGATGAGACAATAATTGTTATCGGTCTGTAATCAGTATGAATATTGATTCACAAGTGTGCTTCTACACTTAGTTTGATCTCATATGAAAATAGTGAATAGTCGTTCCTTTTCAGCTGCGCTTATGCCTACACTTGAAACTATTTTCTAGTCCATGTACTTACAGCATTATATTATTTGGTACAGGTTTTACATGGAATCACAGTAAGTGTAGCCATGCTTTATCCTGCTCAAGTTTTTTCTGAACCAAAATCATTCTGGCACAGAGTGAGAAGGAAGGTGAGGCAGAACAGCAGTCCTAGATGGGAAGCAGTCTATCAAAGGATACATGCACACGCACACACATAATTTGTGCATACCGCCAGGCATTTTAAAAAATCATCAGTTAAGCTAATAGCATATGCTCAGGATTTGGGAATAAACCACAGAGGAAGAGGTGAAAGCTGAAGTGGAGCCATGAAAGATGGGCAGTTTTTGCACAGGAGGCACCCCAGACGGAACCTGAATCGGACCAGAAGCTGTACAGCAGAAATACTGACCTCTGCACCACTCTGCCTTCCCAGACGGTTTACCCAAAAATTAAATTGCAGTAATTCTGATAATTAGATACAAAAATATTTGTTTAAAAATGCAATACTAAAGAGCCTTAGTTTTTGTTGGAAAGAAGAGGCAAAGTTTGAATGATATAATATTTTTCCAAGGCCTCTCTGTCTTCTGAAAGTCACACATGAGTTGCCTGGTTAGTGATTTATTTCCTGTAAAAGATACCAAAGCACTTTTCAGAAAGAAGATGGGGAAATTTCCCCATACCGTGGCCAAATTTCCCCTGGTTAATATGAATCCCTCCTCAGGACTAACATGGAACGTTATGGTAAGAACATAACTTCTATATGTTAAGTTGTCAATCTCGCCTTCATTCTTGCTGGATGGGACCGCGTCCCTAGCACCTTGTCCCGGGTGGCCTATCGGAACAGACTCTTGAGAACAGTGGAACCAAAGTTAGCTCTATGTCTAGAAGCTAAATCCAACTTGTAATGAGAAATGAAAGTGTGAGGAGTAGCCCAAGTAGCCGCTGCACAAATGGTATCAATAGGTAGTCTGTCTTGGAAGGCTATAGAAGTAGCCAAAGCTCTGGTGGAATGGGCTTTAGGTTTGTTAGGCAGCTTTTGGTGTCTTATTTCATAGACAATGGAAATTAGAGATGTTAGCCATCTAGATAGTGATACCTTGGAAACAGAAAGTCCCTTTCTGCCTTCTGCATAAGAGACAAACATCTGGTCAGATTTTCTGAATTGTTTGGTTCTATCCAAATAGTACCTTAACTGACGATGAACATCTAGCCAATGCAATTTTTGTTCAGACCTATTAGAATATTCTGGAAAGAACACAGGAAGGTCAATGCTTTGATTTAGGTTAGAAGCAGAGGCTACCTTAGGTAAAAAGGACGGGTTGGTTCTTAAGGATACCCTGTCTTTGTGGAACAACAGATATGGTGGTCGACAGCTGAGTGCCTGAAGTTCTGAAACTCTTCTAGCTGAAGTAATAGCTACCAGAAAGAGAGTCTTCCATGATAGCAATTTCAAAGAACAGGAAGCTGCAGGTTCGAAAGGGGGAAGAATCAAAGAACTGAGAACTAAATTAAGGTCCCACGGAGGAGGAGGATTTCTTATAGGAGGTCTGAGTAGAACAACTTCCTTCAAAAAGGCTTTGCAAAGCTTGTGGGACATTATGGCAGACTCTGAAATGCCCACATGAAAGTTATTTATAGCTGCCAATTGAACTTTAAGAGTAGAAGGAGATGAACCTGCATGAAAGAGTTCAGCTAGAAAATCAAGAACCATATGGATGGGAGCAGTGAAAGGATCTAATTCCCTTCCTTGAGCCCAATAGGAGAAACGTTTCCACTTACTCAGATAAATCTTTCGAGTGGAAGATTTATGGAAAGCTATTAAAATATCTCGAACAGAGTGAGATATTTGAGGAAGCCTGGCTAAGGTTGGAACTGGAGGAATCAAGCAGTGAGGTTCAGAGAGGGGAGGGAGCGATGTAACTGACCCGACTGATGGATCAAAAGATCTGGAAGTAGGTCCAGATGCCAAGGTTGCTCCAACAGAAATTGATGCAGAAAGGGGAACCAAACCTGTCGAGGCCAGTAAGGAGCAATGAGGATCAATGAGGCCTTCTGAGCGATAGCTTTCTGTATCACTTGAGAGATTAGTGGGAAGGGAGGAAATGCATACAGAAGTCCCCGGGGCCAAACTTGGACTAGAGCGTCTCTGCTGGGCTGGCCTGGTAACGGGAAAAGGGTGAAATAATCCCTGTACTTGCTGTTTTGGGGAGTAGCAAAAAGATCGCAGCAAGGCTGACCCCACTTGAGAAAAATTTCTCTCACAACAGAGTCTTTCAGAGACCACTCGTGAGGCATGAGAATAGCTCTGCTCAACTTGTCCGCCATTTGATTGGACTTCCCGGGGATGTGCATTGCTATCAGAAACCGCTGAGAAGAAATCGCCCATTGCCACAGTCTGAGTGCTTCTCGACATAGGGGATAGGACCTGGTTCCGCCTTGTTTGTTGATATACCACACTACAGACATATTGTCCGTTTGGATTGCTATCGTTCCCAAGGGAAGAGAGTCTTGAAGGGCTTGCAACGCTAAAAGCACTGCTCTCATCTCTAGAACATTTATGTGCAAGTGGCATTCGTCTGGTTGCCATGTGCCCTGGACAGTTCTGCCCTGATAATGCCCCCCCCACCCAATCAGGGAGGCGTCCGTTGTCAGAGTAGCAACCGGAGGGGAAGGAACAAAGGGTCTTCCCAACAAGAGCTGAGGGGAAGACATCCACCACCGAAGATGATTCTTGCACGTTTGTGCAATCATAATGGTGTGGGACATCGGAAGTTGCTGGTATGACCATTGTGTGAAGAGCATCCACTGAAGGATTCTCATGTGGAATCTGGCTAATGGAAGCAGAGGAATGGCAGCCGCCATAATCCCCAATACCTTCAGAACTAACCTGGCTTTGACTCTGTTGTTGCTGAAGAGGAGCGAGACCAGTTTGTGTATGTCTGCTATTCTCTGATCTGTTAGTCTCGCAGACATGTTGACTGTGTCTAGATTTAGCCTATGAAGGTAATAGTACGACAAGGCAACAAAACAGACTTTTCGCAATTTATTGAAATGCCTAAGTTTTGACAAAGGCGAAAGGTGTAGTCCCTGGCCAGAAGAAGAAGATGCTTGGTGGGAGCTGTGAGGAGCCAGTCGTCCAAATATGGAAACACCTGGAATCCTTGACGTCTCAGGTGAGAATCTACCACTGCCATGCATTTGGTAAACACCCGGGGGGCAGTGGTGAGACCAAAGGGCAGGGCCCTGAATTGAAAATGACTGGTTCCCAGCCTGAAGCGGAGGAATCTTCTGGAGCGTCTGTTCATTTTTATGTGATAGTACGCATCCTGAAGGTCTATAGAGCACATCCAGTTTTCCTTTCCCAATAGGGGAAGGATGGACTGTAGCGTGACCATCCGAAATCTTGTTTTCTTGACCGACTTGTTCAAGATACTGAGATCCAAAATTGGTCTCCAGTCCCCTGTTTTCTTTGGAACTAAAAGAACCTGGAGTAGATTCAGGATCCTTGCTGGTCTGCTGGAACTGGCTGAATTGCTCTTTTTGTAAGCAGCTTTGAAATTTCCAAAGTTGCGATATCCCTTTGAGCGGGTGGAACATCTGGAAGGGATTTTTTTGATTGGTTTGGAACGAAGAAGGGAATGGAATAGCCTTCGAAATGATGGACTGTACCCACTTGTCTTGAGTTAGGGATAGCCAGGCTTCTGGGTACAGTGACAATCTTCCCCCGACTGCCTCCGAAGGTGGACAGTCGGGCAACACCTCAGGGATGCTGAAAGGGCTTATCGGAAAAGGTTTCTCGATTGCCCTGGTTCTGCGGACCCCCTCTGCCTCTGGGGTGACGTCTACCATTATTGTTCCCTCCTCTGCCTCTGGAGGGGAACCGACTCTGTGCGTCAGGCAAATTCCCTTGAGATTGTTTGCGGAACCACATTTTCCCACCTTTCTGGCCTTTGGGGTAAGGCCTAGAAGGAGTAGAAAAACGGACTCAGATGGCAGAAAGAGTCTTGCCATCAGTCTCGCACCTAGTCAAGGTTTCTTTCACTTGAGGACCAAAAAGAGATGATCCATCAAACGGGGAATTAGTGAAGACGCGTTTTAAAGGGGTCCGCAAAGTTGCATAGCCGCATCCAGGCATGCCGGCGTAAGGCCACACCTGTCCCTGCGGCCCTGCTCGCTCCATCAGCCGCATACGAAAGGAGGCGCATGGAGGAGTTAGCTATAGAATTCAGGGTAGCCAGCTGAGTGTTCATCTTGTCCTGAAAACCCGCAGCTGTAGGATCCTTCAACATGTCACTCGCTTCTTTGATCAAGTCTCTCTGAAGACGAGTAAAATGGCATAGGTAGTTCAGCGAACACATTGCAAAGGTCGCTGATGAGAACATCCGCTTCCCGTACCTGTCCATAGACCTAGATTCCTTGTTAGGTGGATGGACAGGCACTGAAGGATCAGCTAGTTCCTTCTTAGTGGCAGCAGCAACCACCATAGCATCCACAGAAACTCCCTTGGTCAGAAATTGTTTATCTGCTGGTGCCGTGATAAATTTTGAGGGTCTCCTGGGAGTGGGGTCCACTGAATCAGGAGCCGTCCATGCCTTTTTTGCTACCACCTGCATGAGGGGGTCAAAGGGGGGTGACACCCAGGAGGTGGAAGGGCGAGCCAAACGCCTCAAGATACACAGATTCATCCTCCGAAGGGTTGAGGGCCGGCCAATTTCCCCTCTGTTTGAGGATTTCTAGAATGTCTGCAAAGGAGACATCTTCAGAAGGGGAACGGGGAACCCTCGAATCCTCTAAATCTGTGTCAGAGGTGACGGACTCAGGTGAGTCTATGTGTTTCCTCTTACACTTTCTCTTCCGAGGGGGCTCTTCTGCCAATTCAGGAGAGGCCTCGGAAGAGGATGAGATCCCCATGGGGGATTCCTGAGGAGCTGGCTCTCTGCGGTCTGGGATGAGGGAGTGAGTAGACTTGACCTGAGGCACCGAAGAGGGAGGGGCAGACGGAGCCGACTGTGGAGTTGAACCAGGTTCCAACACACTCCGCATGACCTCGAACGCACCCCTGTCAGGCAGAGCCAGAGGTCCCCGCTCCGAGAAGCTGAAAACCTCCCTCGGCACTGACAGTGATGGCTCCGAGGCCGATGTCGGAGCCGAACTCACCAGCGCGAAGCACCGAGAGGAGGCGGGGTCGGACAAGGGTCCGATGCCACTCACCCCCTCGGAGCCGACGAGGGAAGTCCGGCGCCGAGATTCTTCTAAGGAAGAAATCGGAGCCGGCGGAGCGAAGACATTTGTATCGGCTCCGACGCTACCACAGTCTCGGTTCCGAATTGCCCCGGCTCCGAGCTCAAAGGAGTCGAAGGAGGAACATAATGAGGAACAGGGTCAGACTTTGACTGATGAGTCGGGCTCTGAAGCATTTGGGCCAGTGCCTCGGACTTAAGAAGTCGACTCACTACCCTCTGAAGGTCATGGTCCGAAAGCCTCGATGACCTAGAGGAGTGAGATCTATGGCTCCGTTCAGACAGCAAGGGAGATGCTGGAGCCGAATGAACGGAGCCAAGGGACGGTGACCTGGACCTCTTTCTAGATGTCGGCTCCGAAGGTCTAGTCGGAGCCGACACAGGAATTTCCAATACCTCGGCTCCAGCCGGAGCCGAGGAAACCACAGAAGCTGCAGTCTGAGACTCATCGGCCGATGTAGAAGGAGGTTTCGAAGCCTTAGGCCTCGACTCAGGAGCTGGAGCCCACTAGTTACTGCGCCCTAAGCGCATAGAAAAAACACAACCACACTGTCTGATACTCTGTCATCAATAGAAGAGAAAAGATGCCATCCCTGATGTAGACTAGGAAGCTCAAGAATAACAATATCTAGAGAAGACTGAACCCGAATGCAGTCTTACCCGTTCTTCCAGAACGCAGGACGGGGGATGGAGGGGGGGAATGTAAGAACAAAGGCAAGATGAACAATTCACTTGGAACGTTATGGCAAGAACATAACTTCTTTATGTGAAATTGTTCGATCTCGCCGTTTGTTCTTACACATGGGTAGCGTCCCTAGCTCCTTTACCCTGGGTGGCTCACGGGAGATCATTCCTGAGAACAGTGGAACCAAACGTCGCCCTGTCTCTGGAGTTTTTATCTAATTTGTAGTGAGCGATAAATGTATGTGATTTCGCCCAAGTTGCCGCCGCACAAATGGTATCTAATGGCAAGTGGGCGGCATGGGCTAAAGAAGTAGCAATCGCCCTCGTAGAATGAGCCTTGGGGTTAAAGGGGAGTTGTTGCTTTGATTCTGAATATACGAAATTTATACAGTCTGAGAACCATTTGGATAAAGTAACTTTTGTTACCGCCTTTCCCTTCCTTTGGTCAGCATATGATACAAACAGTTGGTCTGACTTTCTGTATTTCTTCATCCTAAGTAAAATCTCAGCTGCCTGTGGACGTCTAATTTGTGCAGCATGCATTCCAACTTATTGGAGTGATTTTTGAAGAAGGTGGGTAGTTCAATCGATTGATTAATATTTTGGACCGAACAAATCTTTGGAAGGAAGGATGGATTGGTGTGCAATTTTACCCTATCTGGATGAAAAATCACATATGGGGGCCGGACAGACAATGCTTGCAACTCTGAAACCCTCCGGGCGGAAGTGATGGCAACCAGAAAAAGTGTCTTCCACGATAAAAATTTAAGAAGGGTTGTGGCGGCTGGTTCGAATGGGGGCAGCACGAGCCATGATAACATCAGGTTAAGACTCCATGGGGCCACTGTATTACGAAAGGGGGGACGGAGGTGAAAGGTACCTTTCATAAAGGCTTTGCAAAGTCTGTGGGACATGAGGGAACTTATCTCCCTGACCAACATGAAAATTAGATATAGCCGCAAGTTGTACCCTTATCGTGGAAGTCGATGCTCCTTCATGAAAAAGCGTCGAAAGAAACTCTAATATCTTGTGTACTGGAGCCCCTGACAGATCTATACCCTGCTGCAAGGCCCAGTATGCAAAACGTTTCCATTTGCTGTTGTATAGCTTCCTTGTGGATGGCTTGTGGGAAGATACAATTATGTGTTGTACTGCAAGGGACAGTAAATCTGACCTGGCTAAGATGGGAAGCGGAGCAGCCAAGCTGTCAGTTTGAGGAACTTGAGAGATGTGTGAAGAACTCCCGATGAGTGCGTCAACAGATCTGACACTTGGTCCAGAATCCACGGTTCCTCCACCTGATGAGTTTGGAGAAAGGGGAACCAGATTTGTCGAGGCCAGAATGGGGCTATCAGAATTATGGTCCTTTCCAGATGTTTGGCTTTCTGCAGGAATTTGGGAATTAGCGGGACAGGGGGAAAAGAGTAAGGGAGACCCGGGGGCCAACCGTGCACCAGTGCGTCCCTGGGGACACCCCGCGGAGGGGGTAGTAGGGCAAAGTAGCTTCTGCATTTGGCATTCAATGGGGATGCAAATAGGTCGCAGCAACCCCATCTGCGGAAAATCTTTTATGCTACTTGAGATTTGAGGGACCACTCGTGGGGCAACAGGATGGCTCTGCTCAACTTGTCCGCAATGACGTTGGATGTCCCCGGGATGTGCGTTGCTATCAGAAAGCTCCGGTAGACACAGCCCATTGCCAAATCCTGAGGGCCTCTCTGCACAATGGATAAGACCTGGTTCCTCCCTGTTTGTTTATGTACCAGACTGCTGACGTGTTGTCTGTCTGAACTGTCACTGTTCCCAGAGGTAAGGACTTGTGAAAGTGTTGCAATGCTAGAAACACTGCCCTCAGCTCTGGGACATTGATGTGCAGGTTGTACTCCAAGTTGGACCATTGACCTTGGACTGTTCTCCCCTGAAAAAGTCCCCCCCACCCTATCAGGGAAGCGTCCGTGGTTAAAGTAGCTATAGGACTGGGCAACACAAACAGTCGGCCTGCTGTTAGGTCCTGACTGTGCATCCACCATAGGAGATCCCGTTTGCAGGAGTTCGTGATTAAGATCTCGTGAGATAATGGAAGCTGTCGGTAAGACCACTGAGCGAATAGCATCCATTGAAGAATCCTCATATGCATCCTGCCTAGGGGGACTACGATAAGAGCGGCTGCCATCATTCCTAGCACTCTCAAGATTTGCTGAGCAGGGACTCTCCTGCTCTAAAGAAGGATAGAAATTTGATTTCTGAGGGCTGATACTCTTAATGGAGGGAGATTGATTCGAGCCCGGGAAGTGTCTAACTCTGCCCCTATAAATGAGATACGCTGTGAGGGAGATAAGACAGATTTTCCAAAACTGACTGTTATGCCCAGAGAGGAGCAAAGGCTGATGGTGTAATCCCTGGCTTGCACAAGACGATACTCGGTGGTGGCGGACAGGAGCCAGTCGCCTAGGTAAGGAAACACTCAGAATTCCATTTGTCTCAAGTCAGACGCTACTACTACCATGCATTTGGTGAACACCCTGGGGGCTGAGGTGAGGCCAAAGGGCAGAGCACGAAACTGGAAGTGACTGGCTCCCAGCCGGAAGCGCAGGTGATCTCTTAACGCTCTGGCCATCTTGATATGGTAGTACGCATCTTTGAGATCTATAGAGCACATCCAGTCGCTGTCCTGTAGGAAAGGAAGGATCGACTGTAGCGTGACCATCCGGAACTTTTCCTTTTTCACGAAAGTGTTGAGTCTGCTGAGGTCCAAAATTGGCCTCCAGTCCCCTGTTTTCTTTGGAACTAAAAAGAACCTTGAGTAAGTTCTGGATCCTTTCTGGTCCATTGGGACTGATTGGATGACTCTGTTTTCGAGCAGCCTTTTTATTTCTACGGCTGCCTGGTCTCACAGACTGGGTGGAACATCTGGGAGCTTTTTGGGGGCAGATGGAATTTTTATAAATGGAATATTGTAGCCTCTGGTAACTATGCTTTTTACCCAGGAATCCGATGTAAGATTTAGCCAGGCCACTGGGAATAAAGCCAAACGACCCCTGACTGCCTCCAGAGTAGGACAGCCGGGCATGCACTCAGGAGTGCTGAAAGGGCTTCCCAGAGAACGTATTTCTGTCGCCCTGATTCTGCGGACCCCCTCTGCCACCTGGGCAGCGTCTTCCATTTCTTCCCCCTCCTCTGCCTCTGGAGGGGGCATCACTCTGTGTGGGCTGAAAGGATCCCTGAGTCTTTCGGAACCACATTTTTCTGCCTCTTTGCCATTTGAGGTATGGTCTAGATGGGGCGGAAAAACGGACCCCTACGGCAGACATGGTCTTTCCTTCTTGCTCGCACCTAGTGAGAGTCTCCTTTACTTTGGGACCAAACAGTGAGGCACCATCAAAAGGGGCGTTAACAAAGGAAGACTTGAAGGCTTCCACAAAGGAGCATAGGCGCAGCCAGGATTGTCTCCTTAGAGCAATTGCTGAGGCTGCCACCCTACTCGAGCCTTCAGCTGCATATGAAATGAGCCTCATGGACGAGTTAACTATGGAATTGAGGGTGTTAAGGTGTGCTGTCACTTTCTCTGAGACAGCAGCATCTGTATTGCCCTGGAGAGCATCTCCCAGTTCCTTGAGGAGATCTCTCTGTAGACACGTGAAATGCGTAAGGTAGTTCAGCGATCGCATGGAAAAAGTCGCAGAACTAAACACGCGCTTCCCATACCTGTCCATCGTCCTAGAATCCTTATTAGGAGGATGAACAGAGGAAGATGATTTGGACATTTCCTTCTTAGTGGCTGCCGCCACCACCATAGTATCCACTGGCACTCCTTTAATCAGAAAGCTTTTGTCTTGAGGGGCCGTGATATACTTGTTGGGTCTGCGGCGAACCGGTTCCAATGTATCAGGTGTCTCCGACGCCCTTCGCGCTATCAGGTCCATGAACTCGTCAAAGGAAGGGGTCACCCAGGAGGTAGAAGGTTGAGCCCCAAATGCCTTCAGCAACACCGATTCGTCTACAGAAGGTGCAAGAGTCTGCCAGTCTCCCCTCTGTTTCAAGATTTCCAAAATGTCAGCAAAAGAGACATCTTCAGAGGGGGACCGTGGGGACCCTTCTGCTTCACCCAAATCGGTATCAGATGTCAGTGATTCCTGTGGGGAATCAATGTGCCTCCTCTTGCACAATCTTTTCCTCGGTACATCCTCAGAGGGAGCATCTGGGGAGGCATCCGAGGAACCAGGGGTGCCCTCTGGGGCTGGCTGAGGCATTGGGTCTCGATGCTTGGTAGGAACAGAAGGTACAGAAGCAGAACGTGGACCCTTTGGGGGAGGAGAAGAAGATGCCGATGAAGTATGTGTCTGCTCAGACAAGACCTTCCTCATGATGTCGAAGGCACCGGTGCCCCGGCCCGAGGACCCCATCAATTCTGAAGAAGCCGGTAGTTTCCCCGGAACAGGGACCATGGGCTCCGACCCTGAGGACAGATCCGAGCTGATCTGAGCCGAGGTCCCGAGGGGGAGAGTTGGAACCGAAAGTTCGGTTCGACTGTCTGCCCCGGAACCTAGGAAAGATTGTCAGCTCCGAGACCCCTGGGCTAGTTCCGAAGGTGTCGAGGTCAACGGTGCCGATAGCGCTACTGGAGGCTTCGGCACCGAGGGCCCTACAATCATCGGCTCTTCGATTCCTTGCTCCGACGACTCGACAGGTCTCGGAGGAGGATTTGTCTCGGGGGTGGGAAGAGCCTCGAGTTTCGAAACCAATTGGGATGAAACCTCGATTAGTTTGGACAGAGCCGAGTTCTCCATTAGCTTCTGTACCACTCGGTCCACATCGGAGTCGGAAATCGGCCTCGAAGAATGGGTCAAAGGGGCCGAAGCCGTCACCGAGCGAAGGATTGAAGGTGGTGGTACCTCCGATACCGGCTCCAATACCTGAGTCTCAATCAGAGACAAACATTCGACACCAGACCCGAGGTCTTTGGAGCCGGCGTCCGAATCTGAAAAGAGGTGCACGGAGCCGAGGACTTAGGCTCCGACACTCTTGAAGACTTGGACCCCTTCGAAGACTTGGACACTTGTTCAGTCTTATCCAGGGCCTCCTGAAAATTGGGTTTTAATAAACCTCTGTCCACCAACTTCCTGCGCCTTTCTAGCATGACCCTCCCACTGAAGGAATGACAGATGGAACAGTCTTCCTGCAAGTGGAGAGGGCCAAGACAGTAGATGCAGGAAGAATGGTTATCAGTTATGGACATCTTTTGTCCACACTGACACCTTTTAAAGCCCGACTTAGCTTTTTCAGATATACTATCTAAGATACCTAGTAAACAAAATACTAACAACACACTTATATGTATATATGTATATATAATAACACACTATAACACTTCTAAATATATGAATAATACTCTCTCTCTCTCTATATATATATATATATATATATATATATATATATATATATATATATATATAAAAAGGGAAGAATAAGTTAAGGCAGAAAAATAACAATTTAAACCCTACTGTCAGTCCTGACAGAATTACAACAAGGCCTTAACTGAAGTAAAACACTAAACTATTTAAACTACTTAGCTATATGAAAAGCACACTCTCTAATAAACTATCACACTTTACACTAATAATCTACTTTTTAACTACTTTTAAAACTACAAACTTCAAAAAGGAATAGTATAATAGAATGAAAAAATACTGGCCCGAGCCTCTCACGATGCGATCTGCTGCTAGCGGCAAACTAGATCTGAGGGTTAGCACAGGAGGATCATGGGATATAACTGTGCCTCGAGCTTTCTCGAAGATGCGGAGCTGGTAATGTGGCCGACTTGGAGCAGAGGATCGGCTCCGAACCCGTGTGTAAGAACAAACGGCGAGATCGAACAATTTCACATCTATTGTTCCCTGAGTTACATCTCAACATGTAGGAAAACCATTTTTCCAGTTTTACAGTGTGATCTGTAAAAAGAATTTCAGTTTTAAAGCTATATAAATGTAACCATTTAAGAAGTTATTTCTGATTGTTATCCCTGTGTTTTACAACCTTTGTACATTTGTTTGTTCTAATAGTTCATTATATTTGTTAAATGATTTTTTTCATTCTTATAGAGTACTTAAATGTTGCTATATTCTTAGACTAAACCACTAAAATAACCTTAAATTTACTACACGCTGAATGTTAAATTGTGAAAGTTCCCCTTTGCTCAAATTTCATATACTGCCAGTGTACAAAAGATATGAAAGATACATATTGACATACTGACCACCTCTCAACCTCTTAGAGCAAGAATTCTGGACAAAGCCAAAAATAATGGGAGTACAGAGGCCCAAAATGAGGGACAGATTTTAAATATTGTTTTTATAAACTTTGAAAAGTGACAGAATGACAGGCTTTGCTTTAGTAAGCATTTTCTTTAGGATATGAAATCTGAAACTTTTCTTTAGGATATGAAATCTGAAACTCAAGTCCCTATCATTACTTAGTAACTTTAAGCTTATTAATGATTTGTCAGGAAAAGCACAAATTTTAAGAGGAACAGACTAAAAAATATGAGGCAAAAATCTAGACAGTCTATAAATTTCTGGAGAGTTGAGAGGTATGGCTTGTGGTGTTAATGGTCTGCAGGTCAAAAAAAGGTCACTTGCTCTACGTAGAAAGACCAACTTAGTCAATGAAAAAAGTTGGGATGTGGTCACAAAACTCACTAGTTCTCCACTGCTGAAAGCTGATCATTGCAAACATTCTGCTCAAGCACTATACCTCATTGTCTGCACAAATCTTTCACTAAACTAATAAATGTTAAGAGAATAACTCTGAATGCATCACTGGCTAAGGCATATCTTCATTTATTCACTCCATTTAACTCTGAAGTTATTTAACTGCACAAATAAACCATTCCTTCACAGACCCATTCAAGACAAACCCTGGGCTATAATCAGTAACAATAAATGCAGTATGTATAGACATTTTAACATAACATAATAAGGCAAGATAGACTAAACAAAAGAGGTGGTGGTCTAGCTGTAATGTTCAAACACTCTCTTAAAGTAGAAAAACTAAATACAATCCCACCAGACATCTCCAACGCGGAAATACTCATTTCATGTCTACATACTGACTCACACAAAGCCATGATTGTCATAGCAGTTTACCTCCCCCAGGAAAGGACCTTTCCAACACTGAACATCTCCTCTCCTGGTCCTCCACACTTTCAGTCCAGAAACTATCATCCTAGGTGATTTTAATCTTGACTGGCTTGCCTGCTCTTCCAACTGCCCTACTAACTTTATCTATACAACTATACCCAAATTATTAACTGTCCCACCTGTACCGACAAACACACTCAAAAAGAACTCCTGCTTGATTGGATATTGACCAAAAACCTAACCTACAGGCTGCCTTCCAATCAGCCTTAGTGATCATACCCCACCTATCTACTAAGAAAAAGAATTCAAACCCAATCTATTTCTCCCTTCATATACACCCACTATAAGAAATTTTTTCCCCCAATACTTTCAACCTACTGCTAAAGCAATGCGATTGGTCACCACTAAAAAGCCTCAACCTGGACCTTGCAGTTGAATTTTTTAGTAACAAATTCCTTGACCTACTAAATAGTCTGGCCCCCATAAGAAAAATACATATCAAATCCAAACCACCACCTTGGCTTTCCCATGACACTAAACTTCTTATCAAACAAAGAGATACAGCTAAGGCCCTATACCAATCCACGAAAAACAAAAATGATCTCACCTCATATAAGCAGTTAAAGAGCCAAACAAAGAAATATTTAAAAAAAATGACAAAAAATACTACTTCCAAACCTCTCAAGTAAGATACCTTCACAACCCTCGCAAATTCTAACAATCTATTAACTACCTCCTTAACCCAGGTAAAACCTCCACCCCAACCCTTCCACATCCAATACCTCCGAATCCATAGCATCCCAATTCAACTCCCACTTTATTAACTCAATCACATCCCTCCTAGATGACCACCAAAATCTAGCTCTCTCAGTTCCCCCCCACCTCTAGCACCACTAACTCCTTCTCCTTCAAACCTGTCCAAACTTCCTATATAAAAAAGCTCCTCAGCAAACTTAAAACATGCTGCCTAGCTGCAGACCAACTCCCCAACAAATTCTTAAATATTGCTGCTCCATCGCCTATCCTATATCTACAATACAATACAATACTTAGACAAATCCATCCAAATAAAAGTTTCAAAAAGTCTTCTCCTTCCAACCTTACTCTATGGGTCTCTTATCTTCACCAATCTCCACAACTCTTTGCAACACAAACTGCATTCGTGCTATTATAAGACTGCAAAATTTGCATCAACCCGAACAAATAGCACCCACCATTGCCAGGCTACTAGAGAACTAAACTGGTTAGAATTTGCACATTACCTACAATACACAGAACTTACCTTTGCCCATAAACTCATTTATAAACCCGGGTTTTGCCCTTCCCTGAAAAATATTACTGAACCTTACATCCCATCCAAAAATCTATGCTCCAACAACAAACACCTACTTAAAGTATCAAAATTTAGTAAAAGAGCAGGTAGCTGCCTCTATTCCCATTCCATAACTAAGCTGTGGAATGCCCTCCCATCATCAGTTACAGAATTAGACAACATAATCTCCTTTAAAATTTAACTAAAACAGCATCTCACTGATAACCCCAGCTGCACATGCAACACATATTCACAGCCTCCTTAACCTAGCAAAACTGTTTCACATAGCAAATATACTTGTGTATATGTCATACTGTTATAGCATATGTTATCCCTAATCTTTATTATCCTATTCCATATATCTGTACAACTATCTTAACACATTTTCTCTTCTGTTACTTTCTACTTTTAATACTACCATAAAATACATACCACCTGTAATCTACATGCTCCTACCACTTAGCTATAAGATTCTAACTGTATATATCCTACCTTTAACTCCCTAATTCTACCCTCCCACTACACTTACCTTTCCTTTTTCCCACCCCCCAAAAAAAATATTGAGCTGTATTGTTAAATATTTCTAACTGTTTAATTTGAGCTTCATTGTTAAATATTTGTGTTACTGTATTGTGCCTTTTTTATAACGTCTGCTGTTTAGATAGTTTTCTATATTATTTCACTTGCTTTGTAAGTAATTGTTTCCTTACAAATTCATGTAATGATTTTCATGTAACTTGGAGCTTCTATTCCCGGGCCTCCAGTGAAAATGGGTCCCAAGCCCAGTAGATTTTCCCGGTCAGCAAATGTCAATAAATAAATAAATATATATCCTTATCAATCACTCTCTCTCTGAACAACATGCATCTCACCTCTGGAAAATTGCACATATCATCCCCCTCCACAAGGGCGTTTCCTCCAGAGAAATAACAAACTATCGTCCCATTGCCATCCTCCCACCCACAGCTAAAATCCTAGAGAAATGTATTCACCAAAAACTTCAAAATCACGTCCTCAACAACAACCTACTATCCCACTCCCAGCATGGCTTTAGACCAAAGCATAGCACTTACACAGCCTTAATATCATTTACTGACACCATTCAGCACCTCATGAACAATGGTCTCCTAGTCTCAGCAATCTTCCTAGAGATGTCAAAGGACATAGTCTGTAACTTCTTCTAAGCAAACTTGCCACTTACCATCTCAGTTCATCAGCACTTACATGGCTTCAGAACTACCTATATGACTGTAAAAAGGCCACCAAGTAGGAGAAAAAGCTCTCTCCACTGGTGTAGCCCAAGGGTCCATACTCAGCCCCCTCCTTTTTATCCTATTTACTAATAGTATAAACTCAGCAACCCAACTTGCTACAATCGTATAATATGCAGACAATGCATCCCTTATCTGCTCTGCCCCAAACCTCTGTCCAAACTCTCTGAGAACTTCAAGATAAGACTCAAAAATCATTTCAGGAAATAGAAACCTACCTATCCAACCACCAGCTCATTCTAAACGCTAATAAGACTAAACTAATGATTTTCACCAATACACCATCCAGTAACCACTCTCCATCCCTCATTATTCATTCCACCAATGGAACCAAAATCGAACCCACAAACCATATCAAACTCCTAGGTGTACCTATAGGTGACAGGCTTAAATTAATTCACACTTCCCTAGCAATCAAAAAAGTCCATGCCAGACTTGATTCTCTCTACCATGCAAAACCATTCCTGACAGACCAAGCCAGACTAACCACTGCTAGATCCCAACTTTTATCTACCCTACTCTACTGCTCACACATATTTGCAAACATACGCAAAACCAACCTAAACAACCTATTATCCTGCTATAATAAAATTGCACAATTTGCCAGCAGTCATCCCCATAAATCTCATCACTGCTCTGCTCTCCAACAACTCAATTGGCTTGAGCTTCCCAACCTGTTAACACTAAACCATATTACCTTTACATACTAAATCATTCACAGTCCCAACCAATGCCCTACACTTTCCTCCCTAGTTCAACTTCAGGTCAATACAAGGTCCCTTAGCTCTTCAGATCGACTGTTGCTAAAAATAACCCAGTCGCACAACTCCCATGGCGATTGCCTCTATTCTAATAAAATAGCTAAGGCCTGGAGTGCTCTCCCCTATCACATTCAAAATACTCCAAACTACTCTTCCTTTAAAGTAAAAACTAGAGAACATCTCCAGACCAGCTGGATCTGCTCTTGCTGTTCTCCTGGATAATCAGTCCTCCCTCCCTAATTACTTTTCTCTATTCCCCTCTCAAAAAAACTTTAACTCTGGCTCTAGCCCATTTTGGAATTTGTAGCCATGTTGTAAACAATGTATACTTTAAATGCGCTATAACTGATGTCACCATAAATGATTCTCTGTCAATGAATTTCACTTGTGTATATTCACTATCTACAATGCCATTTGCAGCATAATCTGTGACTAATTTTATCTCTGGTCTTCTTGAACATGCATGTATAATTTGTTTGTATTAAGTGTATTATATGTATGTAATTTTTGTTTTTATGACTCTGTTTTGATGACTTTTATGATTCTGTACTATTATTGGACAATGCTATTGTGTGTGGAGCTTTCTCCCCAGGTCTCCACTGAAAATGGGCTCCATGGCCCGGTTGGACACTACCCGGTTAACAAACGTAAAATAAAATAAATAAAATAATTTTAAACTAGTTTGTTCCTGTCCATCAACAAGTTTTTTCAGAAATGGGGTAGAAATTAAAGTACCCATAAAAAGCTAACACAGTCACAGGAAGTGCCCTAGTCCCTTTACCTGCAAGGCAGCATCCTTAAGTAGTGTGCCATTACATTGATTTTTTTACCAACCTCAACTGCACTTTTTCCTAGTAATTCAGCTGCTTATTTTTGTTTTCAAATTTTATAGCTAGCTTAAATATTCTGTTTCATTTCTCAACCTTAGTTTAATTAGCTCAGTATTTTATGCTCTTGAGAAGTTTTTTTATTCTGGATTTGTCCTTTCCTTGACCCTCAAATGCATGGTTTCCTTGTTGTATTATCACTTCTGTATTTGCTTTGCTCGTTTCTTTCTTATTTAAATTACAGCACAACAATCCCTGTCCTGAAATTACTTTTACTCTGCAAGGCCTTGGTATTGTAGCAGAGGGAGATGGGAAAGGATAATTCAGTCCAGTTCCTGGGAAGTTTCTGTAGTCAGCATTATCTATCTGTACTGTCTTCAGAAATACAGAACATGAAGGTTTGGCTGCAAACTACATGTTCCCATCAGGTCAGGCTTTCTAAAGTGCTCAGCCTTCCTCTGCTCCAGGTCAGAACTATCATTTGTGTGCTAGAACCCCTATTTTCCTGAGAAATCCATCTGATCAGTGGCACCTAAGATGGAAATGCAACCTGTGCACTGGCAAGATAGCTACTCATCTTGATGCAGTCCTCTTCCAGTGATGGAAGCATCTAGAAATCCATAGACATCATCTCAAAATCGCAAGCGCCTTTGTTTTTCAGTCATCGTTCTTGCCCAAAAAGAGGGGCGGCTGTGGTAGTGCAGTGGTTAGCGTTGCTGCCTCACAGCAAGCAGTTCCCCGGTTCGATCCTCGGCTGGGGTGCCTTCTGTGTGGAGTCCGCATGTCCTCCCTGTGGTCACGTGGGTTTCCTCCGTGTGCTCCGGTTTCATCCCACATCCCAAACACATGCTGTAGGTGGATTGGATACTATAAATTGGCCCTAGGCATGAGTGCATGTGCGTGTGTGTGTGTCTTCTGTGGAAGGTTGGGCACCGGGCTGGCAACTCGACACTGTAAAACTCCACTGCCAATCATGAAGGGACAGGTGATCCGATGTGGCAACAAGTCGAAAGAAGAAGTTCTTGCCCAAAAAGAACAACTTCCTTCTCTCATTCTAGTACAGGGAATAAGCCTTTTGAGATTTTTACATAAGATGTGAAAGCATTTTTGCTTAGGACTTTTTCTTAATTTGTCAATATCACGTGTACAATTATTCATAAGTTTTGTTTTTATTTTTATTTAAACAGCCTGCAGACACATTTGATAATGTTCACTGATTAAACAACAAATAAATGGAAGTTACAGAAAAGTTTACACTTGCATCTGATTTGTTTCTGCTACCTTAAAATATTCTAATAAATATGAACACTATTTTTGTCTTTCAGAACTCTTCAACTGCAAGTGATTATACAATGATGAAGGACTACATAAATGTAAGTGGCAATAATGGCAAAACAGTCACTATCCGATTTTGTTATTAAATTCCCACCAAGTGACCAGCACTTTTCTTTTTCAGTATGTATGCAAAATTGAAGCAAGAATGCAGTTCACCTATATCTCCTCTAGATACCGCTGTCCTGGTCAGGTTTGTACCTTTACATTACCTTATATATCTTTTGTTAGTTAACTGCAAGGGAAGACAGTAAGCCTATCTAGTTTGCCTTTTAAGTGCATCCTAGATTTAACCACTCCTCCTTTCCGGACTTTTCCTTCTCTCACACTACTTCTTGAAAGTCTCTTTGGATTCCATCTGTATGACCTGTTCTGGTGGACTGAACTGTGAGCCCATGGAATTAAATACTTTTGCAGATCCAAAGAGCAGTTGGCACCAATCAGATCTTGCTTGTGCCTGCCTTCCCTCTCTGTCTTTCCTGCTAATCTTTCACATCCACCTGATATGATCTTCTGCACACATTGCATGACTTCTTTCTCTTGGTCTCTTGTGAGAAGAGTTTTACTTCCTCTATTCTCTAGTAATCCTCCCTTTTCACCCCAGGTACCTTTCTGGTGGCTTTTCTCTGGACTTATACCAATAACTGGAGTTTCTCTGGACTTATTCCAACAACTGGATATCTCTCACCTTGTATGCCATGTATAATTCCACACAATACTCAAGATATAGTCTGAAAAGGGTCCTGTAGAATAAAAGCATTACCTCTTTGCTTCTGTATTAGAGACACCTCAGAAGTCTGCTAAATGATGCATCTCACCTAAAACACTGCTGGTGGTGTTCCAGGCTAGGTGTGAGCAATGCTTTCAAATTATTTTACCACCCTCTTCTTAACAGTTCCTCTCCTCTGCCTGATTGTTCAGATCAGGAATGCCTTGGCCCAAGTAGAGTAAGTTATATTTGTCTGTAGTGAACCACAAACTGCTACTTTCAGCCTATTTGGTCAACATTTCCAAACCATTCCTTCCTCATTCTCCAACCCCACCATACTACTACCCTTAACTGTGTCATCAGTCTCTTCTCCGTTCCCACAGACATGTCTGACATGAACACAGTGAATAGTACTGGCTCAAGCACCATGCAACTATCCATTTACTTAGTCTCAGTCATACCTCCAATCTCACCAGGTTTCCTAGCAGCCCTTTGTGTGGGGCTGAATCTACCAGTAGTCCCCTGTCAATTTCTCTTGCATCCCAGTCATAAATCTTGATATGGTTTGCCTGACAGCTCCTTCTGGTCACAAATCCACATTGGTTGTTGTTTTACAGGCTGTTTTTCTTTAGGAAAATAACCAACTTTTGCCTCACGACTGTGTCCATGGCTTTCCCTGTCACTGATGATTAAGTAAGAGGAGTGTAGCTCCTTGGATCTTCATATTCTTATATATAAACGTTGAAAACCTCAGTAAAGGGATCTGCTAGAATACTGGCTAGTGCCCTAATAACCCTTGGATGTAGCTCATCTGTTCTCTGTGTGTTAAAGGTTAATGGTTATATACTAATTTTACAGTTGTTGAGACACTGAGAAACTTAGCCCCATTACCACTGCAATGGTAAGGGTAGACTATTTTCCTCTGAAAATAGATCATTCTCATTTATTTGAGGCATGAATTTGCAGTTACCCACCCAGTCACTGAGGTTGGCTTTGAAGGTAGTCAGGAACGTAGTTTTTGATGTCCAGAAGAAGTCTATTTCAGAGGAGTAAGGGTGCATGACATGGTACAGAAATAAAAGGATTTCAATCTGTTGAGTGATTTAAGTGGCTTTAACCAGGTATCTTTTTAGATAGGAACCTTTATGCCCTTTGAAGTTGTATAAAGTGCATTCTAAAGGAAGTATAGTATGTAAGGTTGGTTCTAATAAGAGAGGAGTATAGAGGGACACAGATATCCACTGCATAGCAAGGACTTCCTAACCACAGTAGAGACATGGCAGTGACAAGAGTGTTCAGTGTCTACATATAGCAAAGTCTCTGATAACAACGTCTGGTTTGAGGAAGTACCAGTGATGTGATAAGAATGTCTCTGTGAGTGTGTGTGTGTGTGTGTGTGGGTGGGTGGGGGTTACTTCTTGGCATTAAAGGCTACGGTTAGTAAAGCAGTTTGTGATCTGATCTAGGGCCTACTAGAGAATATAGATATCATGGGAAATTGATAAATACACCTAACTTGCAGTCATCTGCAATCCTGGTCAACCAGAGACCCTGGATGTCCTACTTCACTACTGGGAATGAATGCACAATATGAGGGGACCAAACCCGAACCCTGTGGAATACTGCTAGAGGAGACAACCTCCTATCTTTACTGTGTGAGTTTAACTGTTAATCAAGTTTGCTCTCTAAGTGGATAAAGTAAGCACTAACACTGGACTTTGTGTCTTTGCAAAGGCATATTTTATTATAGCTCTCTCTTCCACTTGATGAAATGAAATATAAACCTTTAATTACACTACAAAAGCAGCTTTAAAAGGTGTCAGCAGGGAAATAAGAATCTAGTCTAGGGAAGATTACCCTTAGGCGTTAAGGGCAAAAAGGAAAACTACTTGTAAAACTTCTACTCTCAGCAAGGAATCGCCACACAGTCTGGTTCCAGCATTGAAGAACAAGAAGGGCATTTATTTGCTATCACATACATATAAATTCCAGAGGGGACAAATGTGGTCAATCTTTTGAAGATAATTAGGCAATGGTTTGCTTTCCAGGATGGGGTAGGGATATGTGAAGTAGAACATGGTGTTTGAAACAGAAGAGGTGCACTCTAGACCTTTGGCATTTAGCATTCCTCTACTGAGTAAATGACTTAGTAGGAAGAGTGAATATTTATATCTGTTTTGCATTTTGCATTCATACCTATCCTAGAACTGATTACCAAGGAGCATGGACATCTTATTCATAGCTTAGAAACCTTACCGTATGGTCACCCCCCAACCAAAGTCTTGGGTTTCACAACAGAGGTAACATACAGGTAGTGGAAGAAAAGTTTTTATTTATTAATTCTTTTGTTGATTTTTTTACAGGAGAGATTGGTTATGAGTCTATGGGTCTTGGCACAAATTGGCTCATTTAAACTTTGGATGCTTCTCAGGGGAAGAGGTAGCATTTAAGGGAGTCTTTAATGTTTGAAATAGCCACCTTTAACAGGATAAGACCGTATAAGAAACATATTTTGAGCTTAAGGACAGGGATATCAGACGGGTCCCAGATTCTGAGCAAAGGAGTCAGGAAATAAGGGCTAATATACATGACCTTTTGCAATGTACAGTTGGAGAGGGTAAAAGACTTGAAGTCTGTGCTAGCCACTGAAAAGTCTTTGGCTCTAAGGTTGAGGAAGCTGCTCACAGAAAGACTGGCGTGACGTGTAAGGGACCCAGTAACTGATGTACTTCATGCATCTTCATATAGTGTGCTAGAACTGTTCAATTTTATACTAAGCTTTACTCAAAAACTTGGGGGCAGGGCCAGGCTGAGATTGTGTTGCAAAATTATCTGGCTACACTACAGCTAACCCATCTGGATCAGATTGAGGCAGTATCTTTGATAGCTCCAATCACAACAAAGTTGGGTGGACAGTAGCAACACAGACCAAGAGTATGTACCTGGGACTTCATTTAAAAATCTATACTTAAGCCAGACTTTTCTACATAATTTTACCAATTTAGCTACTTATGTACTGGAAATGGAATCTCTCTCCCCAATTCCTTTGAGAGAGACAGTCATTTCTATGATTTCTGAAGCAGGGAAAAGGATCCTGTACAGGTAAATCCATACAGAACCATCTCTGTTTTAAACCATTACTAGAAACTTTTCATGGAAGTAATAGAGAGCATACTTCCAAAGTTTCTTCACAGTTTGACTCACCTGCATTGAATCAGATTTGTTTCTGGTAGGATGACATTTGATAACGTAATCAAAACTGCTTTACTGACTGAAGATGCTGACGGAGCAAACAGTAATTCATTGCTTGCTACCACGGATGCAGAGAAGGTATTCAATCAGGTTGAGTAAAATTATTTATTTGAGGTATTAAACAAGGTCAGAATAGCTAGACTTTTGCCTGACATGGCTATGAAACTACAGGCTCACTGGTTAGCATCATGATGGAGATGAAACTATTTCCTCCTATTTATATGGAGACAGGAACAAGGCAGGAATGCCCATTCTCTCATTTATTACTTACTCTTTATCTAGAGAGATTTGTTGAAAAGCTACATGACCATACCCTCCACCTCCCAGAAGACTATTCCCTGTCAGCAGAAGGGTCATACATATAAGATATTTTATGTGGATAACATTTTGGTAAACTTGACACATCCAGAGAAGGTCCTGCCCCTCCTATTTCTTGAGTTATGTTTACCTGGAAATATGTCTTAAAGAAGAAAACAATTAAGATAAATAACATTTCAACTGATGTGTTGACACAAAGTTTCCTATTTTTGGAGGGTCCTGACCAAATTACTTACCCTGGTTTCATTTTTGCAAAAGCTCTGGACTCCTTTAGAACTAATTTGTAGAGACATACCTAATAATGCTACGGCCTGCTGTTACATATGGGAATTCTCTGGACAGCATGCAAAGAATGCATGGAGTCATGTGCTTGCTTCAGCAGCACATATACTAAAATTGGAAGGATACAGAGAAGAATGCATGCAGTCACTTGGTATAAATATTAGTCCTGGCTCTTTTATACTTCCCGGCAGTGCTGATCTCACTCCAGTTTGGATATTCGTTAAACTCAGGAAATGAATATTTGAATTTGTGTAGGTCGGAAAAAGACCAATAATGCAACCCGGTCTTGTAAAAGGAGGTGTGGTTAACCAGCCCACGAATATGATCTTAACAGCCACATATTTGTCAAGCTTTAACTAAATCAAGAAGTCCCTTTGACTGGTCCACAGGAACAGGCAAACAAGAGGCCTGATGAAGGTTTGACTATGACTAGCTGTAGTTCTTAGACTACAAATATATGCCTCAACAAGTAAATACAAGAAACAAATGCTCATGGATGACAGAAGACCTAATCAGGAAAGTCTTTAAAATGGATGGTTGCTGATGAAAAGAATGTGCCACAGACACACTCTGAGATGAGATGTTACGGAAAACAAGAAAAGAAAACCAAAGCAGCAAACAAGAAGACCAAAGGAGGAACTCACCCAGCTTTGAGAAAGGAAAAATGGCCAGAAGAATGAAGTAAGAGAAGAGAAGCAGAAGGTGCCTATGCCGACAATACAACTATCAAATTACAGCCAGAGTACACAAGAGTGGTCAGGGAGAATGTCTACCTATACCCACAATACACATCAAGAGGAGCAAGTAAGGTTTATCATCCTTTACTCATGCTCAGTACAACAAGGCAGCCTGGATGGATTACAGTTCTAATGAAGACATTCAGCATCAGACAGAAGCTGGAATATGGAGAAGGAAGAGAGATAAGTGATATCATGGGAAAGAGGTATAAATGTAGCCTGAGGAAGTCATGCCTGTTGAGCATGACAGGTACACCCAAGTCCTAAAGGAGAATACAGAGTGAATTTTCCTTAGGCAGATAGTACATTCCCTCCAAACTAGTTATTGTAAATTACATTTGTTGTTTCTGGCTAAAACAATCCTATGAACTTTTAACAGAATTGCAAGCATCTTCCTTAATCTACTCCGTATTTTTGTCCTGTTCAGCAGGTTGAGGTAACTGCCAAGTGCATGAGCTGATACATGTTGCTATGAGATTATTCCACCTGTGCATGTTCTACCCCTTTAATGCCATCCTGACATTTCTTGTTAAATTAATCCATCTATGACATAGTAATTACAGAATACTTGTCTGACGATGGGAGAGTTTATCACTGCAACTTCTTAATAATCTGTTGTTACATTACCATACAATGCAAAAGACCATCTTTTCACTGACCTTTTCCTTTTTAACTGGATTATGCTATGGTTCTTTTTCACAGCCTAAAAATTCTCATAGAGCTAATCGTGATTTGCAGTGTAAAAAGAAGAGCTCACTCAAACTTCAGGAAGCTGTTTCCCCTTCAGCTGAAACAGGTTTGTTGACTATTATTTCTATAAACATTTTCTTTTGATTTGAATCAGTTGCCGTATTACAGGATTGCCACAGAACCAGGTGCAGGGTGTTCAGGAAGTCAGTACCATCCTGCTGCCTTACTGTTGGTATATATGTCCAGTGATGTCATAAGTAAACTCTCACTCACTTTTAATTGGATACCTGGCATTGCCCTGCAAGCCATTCATTACTACTGTGTCTTCAAAGTGGACCTCCATGATGGAATGGTCAAGAGGCAGGCTCAAATTACCTCAGTCTTGCATTAACGATTTCAGTTCTACTTCCCTTTTTGCTCACTCAGACTATTATTGAAACTGGGGTGCTAATTTAGCCGAACCTCTGCTAAATCTGCTGACTCAGGTTTTTATAAGTAATGATTATTAAAGCATTTGGGCTGTTTTAGAATCTAGATGATGAATACCAGGTTGTCCTAGACAATGAAACCTTGCAGCTGTGCCAAAATTTTATTAATTAAATTTCTTGTGAAGTGTGTTATGATCACCAGATGTAACACTTGTTACTGTAGACAAATTACAAGTTAAATCTCAGGATTCAAAGTAATAAACACATTCAAGTGCAATACAAGAAAGTACCACAAATTTAAATGTGTGTTATTTCGCATTTGCATTTGCAAGCATTTTTAGGAGGCAATAATCCCCTTTGTTCACTATTATCAATGTCATAGGACTCTTGGAATACAGTAGTCTGCTCAAGTCTGAAATGGGACTTAAGTCCCTTGCTTTCTTTGGTACCAAAAAATAGTGACTAAAACTAGCACTTACAACTCGGGTGAGACCTCAGATGACTGTTCAAAATAAGGTATAATTAAGGCCTTATTTCTTGCAACATATTTTTCACCAGGTGAGAAATCTAGCAGGGGAACAGAATGCAGCTTCGGATGAAAGAGAAAAAGGACTGTGTAGTCTTAGTTTATGATGTTCCATACTAACTTATTCCAACAAATGTCCTTCTCAAAGACAAACAGACAAGTGATCCCTGACTGCCTCCAGGGTGGGACAGTCAGGCAAAGTCTTGGGGACCAGACTGTACGCCCTCAGCTAGAGGACTACAGCATCCCTGGTTGTTTTGTTGATTTTGGCTACATCGGGTGGGTTGCCATTTTGTCAGTTGCTGTAACTCTTACAACATCTTCCAGAATATCTGTTGTTGAAGTCACAGTCACAACAGCTACACCACTGTTTACACAGGCTCTGTTGTATTCTTGAAGATGGATGCATGGGAGCTTTTAACTTTACTCTGACAGCTGTGAGAGTCTTGTCCTCCTGTTCTGCTTCTCAAGTTTGGCCTTTATTGCTGGACCAAAAAAGTAAGGTTCCATCAAAAGAGACATTTATAAACTTGACTTCTGTGTTCTTTAGCAAAATCTTTATGGTGAAAATAGCCTTGACAATGTCTGCAGCAAGGTCTCTGCCTGCCTCTCTTATCTCATCATCAGTATAACTTGCCAGGTATATGGTTAGATTAGAAACAGGTACTACAGTTGTCATTTTGGACTTGAGTTTATTCTTTAGATCCCAGTCTAGCAACCTATCCAAAGTCCAAGTACTTACACTTGAACAAATCTCTTTCAATTTGGAGACACATACTCCCATTCTATCCTTAAGGGTATCAAACCTTTATCCCATGTACTCCAATTTGGAGTACACGGGAAAAACGTTTGCTACACTTAAGGATAAAATGGGTGGATGTGTAATTTGTTTTCTTAAAATATTTAACATCTACTCCTTATATGGCAGATGGACAGTTGTGCTCTGAGAGGTAGGTAAATTCTTCAAAGCAGCCACTGGGATTAAGGAGTGGGCCTTTGCAGTTGTCAACTGACACATCCTGTCCTTTAGAGGTCAGAGGAACTTGTCAGGTGTCTTTAGGAAAGGGTGACAAGCCAGTATATCAGGGTTCTCCAGTGTAGTTTTTAATTTTCAACCAGACCATCTGGTTAGCTGGGTAGGCTACAGAACAGGAAGATTTTGTAAAATGAATCCCTTCTTGCAGGATGCTTTCCAGTTAGGAAGGGGTCTCAGAACTACTGAGACTCTTCAGTTTTATCCATGGCTAGTGAGAAAGAGGATTTTCTCTTATATTTTGCCATGACCTCTGGGTGAATGGCCACACGAACTGCAAGGTGCACTGTATATATTGCAGGTAGATTTTGAGCACATTCTTCTTACATATGGTATAATGAACATTTCTGTACAACTAGGACTTAACTCTTGGTCTCCATGAGGCAGCATCATGCTACAGAGAATTTGTCTCATCCTATCCTCATGGCTGGAAGGCTGTCCATTTGCTGCTCATACCTTTACTCCTTTACCTACCCAGTCAGAGGTCACACATAATGCTGCTGGACACTAGCAAGCTGGCCTCTCTGTGTCATGTTAAGACTAAATGAAAAGTGGTATGTTTTGTGCAATTCTTGTACAAATCCACATTATGTGTAAACCAGCATTACACTGGTGTCAGCTCACTTACATTAAGTGCAAGATGTTTCTTAATCTCTCCTAAAGTAAACTGTTGGTAAGGCTATAGGTGAAAATAAGATTGCATTGGCGAGTATACAATTTTAGTAAAATAAATAAATAAAAATAATATATACATACATATATATATATATATATACACACACACACACACACACACACACATATATATTACATAGATATATAATATCACTTCAGTTAATAACTCTGCATGTCTTTTTCAGAAATGAAGAAACATCCTTTGTCATCAGATGAAAAAGGCCCTGTGGAATGTCTAAATGCACAACATATGCCTGAAGCTGAAAATCAGGATTTTTTTCCAGCATCATCAGATAATGAAATACCAGCATGGAAGAGTAAGCTACAAAAGGTTGAAGCCTTTCTTGCAACTGACAAAGCTGTACTTCCAAAAAGTACGGCAAACCCAAGGAATATGGTGTTTGCAGACCCAGTACACACGGAACACTCTGTATCTGAGGTGATACTTGAGGCAGAAGAACGTCAGATTAAAACCATGCCAACCATAAATGAGCTAACTAGCAGTGAGAAGTTAATGACAGAAGATGTGAAAAAGTGTCAGGAAATGTCACACAGAGAGCATATCCCAGACCTTGATGCACAATATACAGAAAAGGTAAGAAATACAGAAGTGAAGCCTCAACTGCATGACCCCAAAATTGTGACAGTAGAAAGTTCAGTGAAGAAAGAACTTCCAACATCAAAACATGTAAAAGAGAAAAGTGATGTATCAGAGGTCAGGCTTAAAGAACAGGAACAAAGACCCGAAATGACATCTCTGCCATTTGAGGACAATGAAGTAGATGCTATAAAATCAAGCCAACTTTGGAACACAAAGGCTCATAATATAGAAAGCACCGTAAAGCCACCATCTGACGGAGACATGCCACCAGTGGACTCATCCTTTTCATTTCCACCATTGTTGTCCAACTACACAAGGGAGAAATTCTCTCCACTGAACCAGACCACCACCCCATTCGAACAAGAAGCAAGTTCTAGAAAGGAAGAACAATCAGGGTCACAGTCCAAAGAATCACCAGTGCTACAGGAAACACCGGAAATGAAAGAAATGCCAAGAACAGAGAAGGTGCAAAAGCCAATGGAGCCACAGTATACAGAATTTCCATTGGGCTCAAGTGAACATGAGCACAACTTGGAAGAGAAGGTAAAAGTTCATGCATGTTAATTTGGCCTTCACTTGTGCAAAAATGACAAATGCTCTTTGCAACACAGTATGTTTGTGCCACTCTTCCGTGTTTATTCCATTCAAGCTAATACTGACTTGGGTTCATGGGATAATACTAGGCTATTGGCCCAGAGGCCCTTATAAGCCTAGCCAAGAATTTCGTCCATGTTCCCTCAAAGTCAGAACCTGTTTCCCCTGTCCAGCAGGAACACAGCTGGGATCCCAGGGGTATATTTTCTGTTTCCCATCCAGCCGTCCAGGTTCCTCTTAAAGAGGGCTAGAGACGTACTCTGCTTGACATGGAGAGGGAGTCTTCCATAGATGGGGGAGTCTTTGGGACAGAAATCTATCCCACCAGCAAGTTATATTAATATCACAGAGCAGGTTAAGGCCCTGCATGTGGGTTGCGGGAGTTGAGTTTGTCTTGCAGATATGCAACAACTCCATCAAGGCTGGGTCTGAAATGGCTTTGTATGCCAGACATAGGTCACCTAAGTGCAGTCTGTATGAGACTGAGTAGAGGGATAGGGCTTTTAGCCTATCTGTATGGGATAGGTGTTTGAGACCCTGGATTTCCCTGGTCAGGAACCTCTGTGGTCTTTCCAACAGCTCTTTCTAGAAGACAGTGTTCCAGGATGTCACTGTTATTTATCATACTTTGAGAAACAGGAAAAGAAAGATGCATTTTAACCGTTACTAAAGCACATAAGAGTGCCAATGGAAACCTAAAATAGCATTTTAGTAGGAAAAAATCATACCTTTAACTATGCTGCGCTTAAGTAATTAGTTACTTATTAGAAAAGAAAAACTGCTACAGGAAACTGTTTAAATGAAAGAGCAGACGTTCATTTTAAATACATAAGCTGAATGAAAGGTGTCCATTTAGTTCCTCTACTTATACCTGATGTGAAGATTGAGTTCCCACACTTCCACATCTCTGAAAATAGTCTTTTTGGGAGGCCCGGTGTTGCAGCCTGGTCATCAGTTGCCATGCACCCCCCCCCCCATTGCTCTAACCTCCAATCCCTGCACTTCCCTCCTTCCATTTTTGAGGAGCTGGTAAGAGTGAAAAACATGTGGATAGTGGTGTTGATCCAGTACTATTCCCTACATGGCACTGTCAGCAGAATGAGAAGGAGAAATGAGCAACAATATTCAGGAGATGAATTGGATCTCTATAACATAGCATATGCTGCTCTGAGCAGGCTTTTCTTAGGCCCACCTCTCTCCCTGCAGCACCCTTATGCTGCATATGTCGACTAGGCTTATTGTGAGGCATGGAATAGGAGGATGTGCCTATCTTGGGCCCTAGGGCACCCCCCCCCATTGCTCTAACCTCCTATCCCTGCACTTCCCTCCCCCCTTGTCTCACCCACACACCCACCTGGCAATCATTCTGAGACCCAGTCTTCAACAAGACTGCTCTGAATGATCTGTCCACATTGGCATAAACCCTCCTCCCAGGATCAACAAGCTTATCCACCTAACCAGCTCCCTCTGTTGCTCAAGTTACTAATGTATCTCAGGTTACTGAGCTGTAGTCAAGCTTTGAGCCCTCTAAGACAGTAGACCTGAACAGAAAAATGGGAATACTTGTTTCCATTCAAATCCTACGTATTCTCTTCATTGTGATGTACTGTAGCCTCAGACTCACTATATTTGGCCAGCAGGGTATCAAGGGAGACACAACCATACCTGCAAACGGAAACTGTAAAATGTACACAAACATACAATCTACAACAAGCAGTGTCATCTACACCCTACAATGTATGAATTTGTGTCCCCAAGCACTGCAAAGTAAATATGAGATTATACTGCTGTAAAGGATATACTTAGTTTCATGTAAGTTGAATACAAGGTTATTCTTTTTGTACTGAAATGTGTAGTACAGCAACTCATATATCCCATACTGTACTGCAATAAAAAGTACACAAAAAGCATTTGCACATAATACAAATAAGACATAATCCTGCATACTGCAGTACACGTCGATAAACTGAGTAATATTTTCCAAGAGGAATCACTGCCATTCTTCATTTAAAAACACACAGCATAATTATTAGTATTACCTTAATATTATGAAAAAAAAAACGTCAGGCAGAATATGTGTGGAAATATAAAACTTTTAATAAAACAAAATTAATAATAAAATAAATGCTTTCGTACTCAATCCAAGTACTTCATCGGATCACACAATGAACATTCCTTATGTAAGTTAATGTTTCAGACCACGTCACTTCAATAAAGGCTTAATAGGTATGAACTCATTTAACCCTTTCCCTTTTGTTGCCTGTAAAATAGCCATCCATGTAATCTCTACACACACAGTACGTGTTCTAATATCACCACCTGTTAAACCAGTCTGACAGATTTCTAAGACCATAAACTTAAAATAATGGTTACTTCTGGCATGGTTGACATGTTTTGAAAGAGAATTCTTCTGATCAGACTTAATAATACTACACAGGTCCATTACATCGGCAAGACTAACCGCTGTCTGAGGGATCGTATCAGAAAACACCTCTATATGGAGAATGGAGCTCACTAACAACAGCAGCAGGATAGCCAGATGGGAAGGACTGGAAGGTGTTACCACCTTAGGTGTGGGGTAGTGATACTCCTAGCCTCTGTTGCATGGCATGTAGTGTCTTGTATAAATATGCGCCATCACACAAAAGGTGTTGGGTTCTGAGCAGGGTTGACAGCTCCTTGACGCTAGCAGTGCCTTCAGTAGTAACTCAGTTCTCTGAAAAAGGAACTAGTAGCTACAGCCAGCTCCAGAAATCTGATGAGGACTTGTGTAGAATGATGCTCAGCCACTGAAAGCACATCCCTTACACATATAGCTGACCTAGAATTACCAAAAAAAAAAAAAAAAGAGCGAGAATTACAACAGTAATTAATGTGTGTTCACTTTATACCCAACAGGAGGAAATGCCATCATTTAGAGAAAGACATCATGCCAAGACTGAAGCCAGCAAATTCGCAAGCTATGTAAAAGAACATGTAATTACTGAAGAGGAAGACTACATACTGGATGAGGATCCGAACACAAAATCTGTCGAAAGCCATTACACTTATTTGCACCTAATTGATGGGACCATGCAAAGAAAAGTACAAAACCATTACAAATCTTTTAAATTGTCAAAATACATTGAGAGTGATGCTGTCCCCACACCCTCTACATATTCTGAAAACATTAGAGAAGTTCCACAGAAGCCAAAACCGCCATTTGGTAGACAGTCAGAGCTGATCATAGAAACAGAAATTCTGGAGGATACTATTAATGAATTGCCAGTTCAGTCAAAAATGAAGAGAGTCTCAACAGAAAATAAGTCTTCCTCAAACCTAAAACATTCTGAGAAGAAGAATAAACAGACATCTCAGTCAAAACGGTCCACAGTTAAAACTCCTGCCAACAGTGAAGCTGCTGAACGTCAGAGACCTCGCACTGCTACAACGCTACAATCCAGAAAGTCCAATCAGCCAACATCTAAGCGTTCATATGTTTCACACAACTGTTTAAATAAAACAAGAGTCAAGCAGGCATGGGACGAGCAGGATGATAAGGGCCTGAGATCCAGACCTCGTGGTTCTACATCGCCATCCAGTCAGTTAAAGCAGCAGGCATCTAAGCGTTCATATGTTTCGCACAACTGTTTAAATAAAACAAAAGTCAATTGCCAGCAGGATGGCACAGACCTGAGATGCAGACCTCATGGTTCAACATCACCATCCAGTCAGTTAAAGCAGCAGACATCTAAGCGTTCATATGTTTCACACAATTGTTTAAAGAAAACAGGGCATATGTCGGTGCGAAAACAACAGGATGATATGGACCTGAGAGCCAGGCCTCACAGTTCTATATCATCAGCCAGTCGGTTAAAGTAGCTGACACTTCCGATAGATCTTTACCCTCTTTAGGTATTACGGCCATCACCGTTTTCTTCCAGAATGTTGGTACTTCTCTTCCTCTTAAAATACTGTTAAACAAAACCTTCCAGATTGTGACGTCCCCACTCTGGGCCAGTAATCAAGGAACTTGAATCCTCACCAGTGGCACTGGAGAGGGACGTTCACTTGGAACAAAAATGGATACATCCAATATTTCCAAATGCAACTCTCTGCATCAAGCACAATTTCCCTAAAAAGCATACAGGGAACACACACAGTCAGGGATCTGGATTTGTCTATTTGTCTCCCTCCAGGTCCCAATAAGACTCCTCACTGGCACAGCTATAGAGTTGAGACCTCAGCAGAGTGTCCAAGCCAAGTTCTCCACCACCCTCTCTGTGAAACCAGCTTTGTGATCCCATCTGTATTGGCATTGCTGACCCCACTACAGTGCTGCTTTGTCATCTCATATGCCTGCAACCCTAGGCTCCACCTTAGAAACTTGGCATTTTGCTGGGTGGCTTAATATAGCCATCCCCCTCAGACTGTTCCTGCCTCTTACTTCAAATACTTAGCACAAGGGCCGCCCTATCATGGTAAGGTTTCATCATGCTAACATGGTACAATTTGTGCACCTGCCTCTTGCCGAGCAGTTCTACTATTTAGTCAACATCACTGACCTTCCTTACCACTTTGAAGGGTCCCACCCAAGCTGCTTGCAGCTTATTGTGCCTGAGAGGAATGAGAATCATAATCTGCTGTCCCACAGCATACTCTCAAGCAGTCCTGTCATACCGGACCTTTTCTGCTGTTTGGCTCCTGCCTGCTTCTCCTGGGCCAAGCCCATGAGCTCCCTTAGCCTTGGACATATACCACAGCAGACTTCTTGTGGGATTCACACTCACCCTCTCACTCATCACAAATCAAATCTAAAGGCCCCTCACAATATGCATATACAGTAACTCAAAGGGAAAAAGACCTGTGGATTTCTGGGGTACCTCTCTTTATGCAAACCTCAGTTGGGGCAAATATTAATCCCACACACTCTTACACTGGTCTGCAAATGCCTGTAGCATGATCTTTAGTGTAGAGTTTAACCTCTCAGCAAGACCATTAGTCTGGGGAAAGTAGGGGGTGGTTTTTAGGTGCTTCACCTCACAGCACTTCCATAGACAAGCCAGAAGGTCTGACATGAAATTGGCACCTCTGTCAGCCAGCATTTCACTTGGGAAACCTACCCTGCTGAAAATCTTTAACAAAACATTTGCCACTTTCTCTGCCTTGATGAAGGACAGAGTCACCTCCTTAGGGTATCTAGTCGTATAATCTACTACCACCAGGATATACTTCTTCTCTGTGGAACTTGGGGAACTCAGAAGCCTCACAATATCCATAGCTACCCTCTCAAACAGCTCCTCAATCACAGGCAAAGGCATCAAACTGTCTCCTGCCTTGCCTACTTTTTGGCACTGCTCATAGGTCCTGCGGTACCCTATTACATCCCTTGCAATCCCAGGCCAGTAAAAGTTCTGTATAATGCATCTTTTGGTATGCTTTATGCCCATATGACCTGCAAAAGGAATACCATGTGCTATGTCTAGAAGTGTCAGATGGTAAGCTCTAGGCACTACCAACTGCTGTATTTCCTCACCCTCTAGTCTTCCTTCAGGGGACTACTCTCTATACAGTAACCCTTTGTTCCAGTATACAGACTCTCCTTTTCCTTGAAAAACTGGCGCTTCCCTAGCTACTTCCCTCAAGCCTCTCAGTGTAGGATCTGAGAGCGGAACCTGTCTCAACTCAGTCTTTGTAACTCTTCCCAGCTCCCCTTCCACAGGAAGTCTAGTATCCTCTGACAGTGGTGCCTCACTGTCAGCATAGGTACTACTACTCACCTCTGCCCTTGCAGTCACTCTGTCCAAGGGAACATCAGTACCTACCGCCAGCTGTGGCTCACCTTCAGGCTCACTGCTATAGAGTAGCTCCATCCATGAAGTAACCACATCAGCCCTAGCTTCAGGTGTGTGGTCTGTCTGGGTCTCCCCTAGGTTACCAGACCCACTTGCCTTTCTTCAAGCCTGAATGCTAGTTACTGCATGCACTCAAGGTACTGCATAATCAAAATCATTCCCTATCAAAACATCTGCTGGGATATCCTCAAACTCACCTACTTTCTTGCTTCCTTTTCCACCCTCCCAGTCAAGGTGAACCCTGGTCAAAGGTATTTGGAATGGGGTCTCTCTTAAAGCTCTGACTGGAGTGGATTGCCCAAGCAAGTACTGCTCCTCTAACTACTGCAAGCTTCACAATAGTTATGTCAGAGGCTGTCTCTCTCTTAACAGTTGCCTGTTTCCCATCCACTAACACAGATTATAACCTCTGATTATAGTTTGGTATCCCTGTTGTCTCCCGACAACTTACCACTGCCACACTGTTATTCCCATTTGCTGGCTCCCCCACCTTTTGTTCCCCGACTTGTCTCCATGGACATCTATATGATACATGGCTCCACTGGTTAAATTTAAAACATGTAACCCCTGATCCTGGCCATGTAGCTGAACTACTGGCTTCCCCTGTTACTGGTGGCTGTGTTGGGGTAGTTTAGACTGCCCACCATGGGTTCCTTTATATCCATGTGCAACACTGGGTATCCCCTTCCTGTGCAGTGATGTATGCTTGCTAAGTAGAGATCTCCCATTTTTCTCCAGCTCATCTGCAAAGTTACATTCTCGGTCTGCCAACCAGATTCTCATGTCCTCAGGCAATGTGCTAATGTCTTGCTCCTCACTAAAAGGTCTGCCAGCCCCTCAGAATTGGTGACCTGGCACCCACTCACCCACCTATGAAAATAATTGCTTAACTCAGCAATATAAATCACACACATACTTTTATCTGCCTTGCGTCTATGTTCACAAAACCTTTTTCTGTAAGTGTCAGGTGTTAACTTAAAACATACAAGTAAACATTTCTTTACTTTATCAGACTTTAAAAAAAAAAGAAGTTATGTTTTACCATAACGTCCCATCTGTGTTGTTGATCTGCTTTCATTCATCACTGATGGGTTCGGTTTCGAGCACTCGGAACCGAGTCGGGCTAATACAAAACTCGCACCAGCCAAAAACTCTCGAGCTAAGTTTCTATCCATAGTGCCCGTCTCCCTGTTACCTCAGATCAGGTTTGCCCATCTTGTACCAGTAAAGTAAAAGCTATTTCTGCGCAAATGCCCTAACTCTCCACATGGACCCAAAGTATCCTCAGTAGCCTTTGGAGGGGGAATGAGGGTGGGAAGTGATGAATGAAAGAAGATCAACAACACAGATGGAACATTATGGTAAACAATAACTTCTTTATCTGATGTTGTTAATCATCTTTCCATTCATCACTCACTGATGGGACAGAATCCCTAGCTACCTTGTGTTCCTTGGATGGCCATTATGGAAGAAAGTGCCTGAGTACCATTGAGCTGAAGGCAGCTCTCCCTTTGGTTACCAAATCCAATTTCTAATAATTAATAAAAGTGTGTGGGTTAGCCCATGTGGCTGCTGCACAGATATCCATAGAGGCTGTGGAATGGAAGGCTACAGATATTGCCATAGATCTGGTAGAGTGGGCTTTAACATTCTGTGGTATAGGCTGTTTTGCAAGTGACTAGATGTATTGTATGCAGTCCCTTAACCATTTCGATAAGGTGACCTTGGAGACAGAATTTCCCATCTTAGGCCCAGAGACGGAAATGAACAGTTGGTCAGTTTTATGTATTGCTTTGGTTCTCTCTAAATAAAACCTCAGTTGTCTGTGTACATCCAAAGAATGTAGACAGTATTCTACTTTATTAGTAAAACTTGGGAAAAATACTGGCAAAACAATGGAAAAATCTGAAACAACTTTGGGGAGAAAAGAAAGGTTTGTCCGGAGTGATACTCTGTCCTTGTTGAAGATTAAATAGGGCTTCTTAATGCATAGTGCCTGAAGCGCAGAAATTCATATAATTGATGTGGTGGCTACCAGGAAAAGGGGCTTCCAAGATACAAATCTGAGGTCACACTTCGCTACAGGTTCTAAAGGGGGGTTGAAAGGACTGAAGAACTAACATGAGGTTCCCATGGCTGTACAGGTTGTCTGATTGGAGGCCTTATGTGAGAGACCCCTTTAAGAAAGGTTTTGCATAACCGAAACGAGATGAGGGGAGAATCATCCAACCCATTATGATAGTTAGAGATAGCCGCTAGATGTACTCATATGGTAGAAGCTGCAGCTCCATCTTTGAAGAATTTCGACAGGTACTGTAAAACTGTTGTGACTGGAGCCGAGTACGGGTCTAGCCTCCTTTTCTTAGACCAAATAAGAACCTCTTCTATTTGTCTAGATATAGTCTTCTGGTGGATGGTTTGTGAAAGGCCAGGATAATGTTACGTACATGTGAGGGAAGGTCATCCTGCCTGGCAGTTAACGGAAGTGGAGAAACCAAGCTGTCAGCTTGAGACTGGACAGGTTTGGGTGACTCAACCCTTGGGGGTGAGAAATCAGGTCTAGAAGGGGGTCCAGAATTCCACGGTCGACATAACAGATGAGGCCAAAGGAAGGGGAACCAAAGTTGTCGAGGCCAAAAGGTGGCTATGAGGATCACTTTGCATTTCAACCGAATGGCTTTCTTTATGAATTGGAAAATGAGAGGGATTGGGGGATAGGCATTTAGCAGCCCAATGGACCAATCGTAAATCAAAGCGTCCCTCGGGACTCCCCCTGTGGGGGGAATAGGGCAAAATAGCTGCTGAATTTGTTGTTTGACAGGGAGGCGAATAGGTTGCAGCAAGTTTCAACGGACGAAAATTTCTGCAACTACATCGGGATTGAGGGACCACTCGTGAGACAGGAAAATACATCTGCTTAACTTGCCTGCAATCACGTTGGAATTCCCAGGGTTATGCGTTGCTATCAGTAAGTGGTTGGAAGATATCGCCCACTGCCAAATTCTCATGGCCTCTCAACACATGGGATAGGACTTGGTTCCTCCTTGCTTGCTGATATACCAGACCACTAACATGTTGTCTGACTGAACTGCGATCATTCCAGAAGGGAGAACAGACTGGAATGCTTGCAACACCAACAGCACCGCCCTCAGTTCTAGAGTGTTGATATGCAGGTTGGCATCCAAAGTGGACCATGCGCCTTGGGCTGTCTTTCCCTGGGAATGGCCTCCCCACCCTATCAGGGAAGCATCCGTGGTCACAATTGCTTTGCGTTGGGGGGTGGTGGAATGAAGGGCTCCAAAGGTCTGTGTCTAACCTCATCCACCAAAGAAGGTCCTCTTTGCAATGACTGGTTATCTGAATTTGAAAGCATAGAGGGTGGTAATTCGGAGACCACTGACATAGCATAAGCCAATGAAGTATTTGCATATGCAGTTTCACCAGAGGCACTACTGGAATTGAAGCTGCCATAGATCCTAAAACCTGAAGAACCGCCTTCGCTGAGGCTTTGTTTTGACACAGTATCACCTGTAGCTGGAGCCTCAATCTCTGAAGTCTGTGAGCTGGGAGCGACACCAGACAAGAACGGATGTTGAAGACTGCTCTAATGAATTCTATGTTCTGAGCTGCAGCAAGACTGGATTTCTCCCAGTTTATCATTATCCCCAAAAATCTCACCAGGGAAAGAGTGTATTGCAGGGCTGTTACCAAAAGATGCTTGGTGGGGGCGGTAAAGAGCTATTTATCCAAATATGGAAACATACAGAATTCTTGCAGTCTCAAGTGAGCTGTAACCACTGCCATGCATTCTGTGAACACTCTGGTGGCTGTAGAGAGTCTGACCAGCAGGGCACAAAACTGGTAGTGATTGACTCCTAGCCGGAAGTGAAGTAGACTCCTGGAGCGTTTGTCCATTTTGATGTGGTAATATGCATCCCGGAGAATTATCGAGCACATCCAAACACCTTCCCTTAGAAAAGGGAGAATGGACTGAACCGTGACCATCCTGAATTTCGTTTGGGTAACAGACTTGTTCAAATTTCTGATATCCAGAACTGATCGCCAGTCCCCTGTCTTTTTGGCACCAAAAAGAATCTTGAGTAGAATCCGGATCCGCATTGGTCTGGTGTGACTAATTGGATGACTCTTTTTTGATACAGCTTGTTTATTTTTGCAGCTGCTTCTTCCCTTTGACTGGGTGGCACGTTGGGAAGTTTTGTTGGAAGTTTTAGATAAGTGATGAGGGGAATGGTGTAGCCTTTGGTTATGATCTTCTGCACCCAACAGTCGGAAGTTACTGAATGTCAGGCAGCATGTTGCAGAGAGAAATGTCCCCGACTGCTTCCAGAGGAAAGCAATCGGCTGCTCTTCAGGCGCACTGATAAGGCTGCGCAGAGAAAGAATCCCTAGGTCCCTGATTACATGGACCCCATCTGCCTCGGTAGGGGCATCTTCCAAAATTGTTACCCCTCTGCCCCTGGGGGGTATCATTGCTACGTGCGGAATAGAAAGGACACTGAGATGTTTTGTGCCACATCTTTCCGCTCCTCTGGTTCCTTAAAGTTTGACAGTCTTGTAGTACTCGTTGACTTTGCCTGGTGGTATAGGAGGGAGTCCTTAAAAGGATTCTGGTGCTGTTTGAAAAGTGCCGGTAAAATCAAGTGTGTCTTTGCGGGTAAGTAGCGGGAGTGGCCCTAAGAAGGACCTTTGTGGTCCTGCCAGGGATCTATCGGGGTTCTGAGGAGGACCTTTGTGACCCTGAGAAGGACCTTAGGGGTCTTGAGAAGGACCTAATGGGGCCTTGAGAAGGACCTTTGGGGCCCTGGAAAGGACCTTTTAAGTTATTGACAGGAATCTAGGTCTAACCTGTCTGAGACTCAGCAGTGGACTAGGGGCTCAGATCCTTCCTTTAAGGTCAAGGCAAAGGGTCCAGGGCCACATGTCCATGGGTGTGATCCCAACTGATTCTAAACAGATCTTTTGGTTGGACTCTCCCTTTTGGGTAAAGGCAGTACATCCAGGGAAGGGTGTGGTCCGAGCTGGCTGTCAAAAGAACCTTTGTTTATACTCTCCCTTGGAACACTAGACCCCAGAGGGTTCTTAAAAGAACCTTGGTTGTCCTTTTGTTGGTTGTGATTCTGGGGGGTTCTTATAAGAACCTTTGTTGTCCTGGTGTGGACTTTTGGAGAAATCTCAGAGGGTCCTTAAAAGAACCTTTTTGTCCTAGTGTGGACTAAGTAGTACCTGTGTGGAAGTAAAAGACACAAAACAACACACCAGAAAACATACAAAGACAGAAATAACATATAAACACAAATCTCTGAACTGATCTGGAGCATGTGTCCAGGTTTGTGGGACACTTCGGTGTAAAGTTAAAATTGGAACAAAATAGATTCTGAAGCCAGTTGAGTTCAAGAATCAGTCCTTTATTTTCCAGATCTTCAACATAGCAGTGTTTCCTCCAAGCATTGTTCTGAGTAACTAAATCAATTGTACTGTGCTTACTTTTATACAGAAAAAGAGGGTGTGCTCAACTTGTTAGCCAATCACCAGGGAGCAGGTTTGGTTAGGGCGTGGCCTTTATTGTGAACCTCTCTTTGGTAGGTGTGGCTAATCAGTTACATCTTTCAATAAGGTTCAGAGAAAGGTTCATAATAAAGGCCATGCCCTAACCAAACCCCCTCCCTGGTGATTGGCTAACAGGTTGAACACACCCTTTTTTTCTGTATAAAAGTAAGCACAGCACAGTTGGTTTAGTTACTCAGAACAATGCTTGGAGGAAACACTGCTATCTTGAAGATCTGTAAAATAAAGGCCTGATTCTTGAACTCAACTGGCTACAGAGTGTATTTTGTTCCAACTTTAACTTTACACAGAAGTGTCCACAAACCTGGGCACATGCTCCAGATCAGTTCAGAGTTTGTGTTTCTATGTTATTTCTGTCTTTGTATTTTTTTTAGTGAGTTGTCTTGTGCCTTTTACGTCCACACAGGTAGTACTTGGTCCACACTAGGACAAAAAGGTTATTTTAAGGACCCTTTGAGATGTCTCCAAAAGTCCACACCAGGACAACAAAGGTTCTTATAAGAGCCCCCCAAAATCACAACCAAGGTTCTTTTAAGAACCCCCTGAGATCTAGTGTTCCAAGGGAGAGTACAAACAAATGTTCTTTTAAGAGCCAGCTGGGACCACACCATTCCCCGGACGCCCTCCCTTGACCAAAAGGGAGAGTCCAACCAAACAATCTGTTTAGAACCAGCTGGGATCACACTCACTGACACACTGCCCTGGACCCTTTGCCTTGCTCTTAAAGGAAGGATCCGAGCCCCTAGTCCACTGCTGAGTCTCAGACAGGCTAGACCTAGATTCCTGTCAATAAATTAAAAGGTCATTTTCAGGGCCCCAAAGGTTCTCCTCAGGGCCCAAATAGATCCCTGACAGGACCCCAAAGGACCTTCTCAGGGCCACTCCTGCTACTTACCCACAAAGGAACACTCGATTTTACCGGCACTTCTCAAACAGCACCAGAGACCTTTTAAGGACTCCCTCCTGAACCACCAAGCAAAGTCAATGAGTACTACAAGAGTGTTCAAACTTTAAGTTATTTTTACCCACCCCAAAAAGGTAGGCTACACACTTGGAGTAGTAGGATTCTCTCATCCGGTTTGCTCCTCTGGTTTCTGGAAAAGGAACGCTGAAGATTGGAAAAACGTAGACCTAAGGCAGACAGGGTCTTACTGTCCTGCTCACACCTGGCCAGTGTGTCTTTCACCTTGGGGCCAAAAAGGGAAGATGCTTCAATAGCAGCATTCAGGAAGGAAGACTTGAAAGGGTCTGTGAAGTCACAGAGGTGCATCATAGCATGACATCTCATAACTATGCCTGAACCTGCCACTCTACCTGCCCCTTAGGTTGCATGTGAGAGCAATCTCATGGACGAATTGGAGATCGATTTCAGGGTTGAGAGCTGCGAGACAACTTTGTCCCTTACCTCGTCAGACACCTGGCCTGCGAGTGTTCCACAGAGTTTGGAAACTGAGTCTCTTTGGAGTCTCGTAAAATGTGCCAAGTAATTCAGAGACTGAATGGCAAAAGTCGCTGAAGCAAAGACTCGGTTCCCTAATCTGGCCTGGGACTCTCTTGGGTTGATTGTGGGATGAGTTCTCTTGATACTTTTTTGTGGCCCCCGCCACCAACATAGCATCGACTGGTAAACCTCTCGACCAATGTGGGTTCTCCTCGGGGGGAAGTATCTTGCTAGGTCTCTGAGGGATCGACTCAACAGAATCAGGGTTCTTCCAGGCGCGGTGCACCAAAAATTGTACCAACTCGTCTGCAGGTGGGGTCACCTAAGAGGTAGATGACCGGGCACGGAAAGCCTGCAGAAACACTGACTCCTCGGAGGAAGGGTTGGTGGGCTTCCAATCACCCTTCTGTTTCAACATTTCAAGGATGTCTCCAAAGGAGACATCATCAGGGGGTGACAGTGGGAAACTTCACCGTCATCAAAATCCATATCCTCTGTCAGAGACTCTTCAGGGGAATCTACGTGCTTCCTCTTGCACAATCTCTTCCAGGGGGGCTCTTCAGTGGGGGCTTCTGAGGACGAGGGGCCACCCTGTAACAGGGTCTCCTGCGACTTTCCTGCCCAATGTCCCTGGGAGGTGACTTGTGTCAGCTGTAGCTCAGGGGGAAAGAAGTCTGGGGTTCCGCCATTGGGATGGTACCAGAAGCAAATCCCCTTTCCATCACTCGGAAAGCAGGTCCGCCCAAAGAGGGATGGGAGCCCAGAACCGAGAAAGACAACCTTGGAACCGGGGTCACACCTTGCTCCGTCAAACCCACTCCGGAAGATGGAGCCTCAAGCAGGATCGGTGCAGACAGAATTCCCGGCAAATGTGGATGGGACCGTAGACATGCTTAAAACTGTGCCACGAGCCGAAGAGCCTGCAGCCGAATCACAGGGTTGAGGAAGGCCCAGTTCAGCGGGGACTGAAGGCCAAAGGGACAGTCCCAGAGCCCCAGTGAGGTCCACTACGGGCGCCAGAACGGGTGGGTTCCGAAAAGGATGTCGGAGCTGAAGAATTTGGAACTGGTATGGTTAAAGGAGGAGAGTAGGATGGAGTTCATGGAGAAGCCAACCAAAGTCCTGTAGGAGGGTGGGTCCTAGAAGGAGTGGTTATCCCCATCTGTCAACAGCTGATCCACAAGATGCACCACATCAAGTTCGGAAAGGCTCCTGGTGGATCTAGTGGATACTTCCGACGGGGAGTCAGGTTGTTCTAGGAACGGACTGTACAACTGCCCAAGGAATGAATCCATAGATGGAGAGTATTGGGTCTGTGGTGTAGAATCTACCTGCATTGATGTCTCAAGTATGGAGACCGGAAGAAGTAGTGTCAAAACTGTCATTATCGGGACTGTGAAAGGACTCTGTGCCGAAGGGGCACTCGGAGCCAACACGGAAGGTTCAGTAGCAAGCATAATCACAGAGATAGGCATCAAATGCGTGCATTGTGCCGAAGCGGCACTCGGTGCCGAAGTCGTAGTAGTCTTTATAAAGTCAGTAGTCAGTGCTGGAGACAGTACCAGAGCTGAAGCTGGCACCGATATAGGAACAGTCGTAGCCAGAGAGAAAAAGGTTGGTGCCGATGAGTGGACTTATGCTCTGAAGATAACTTAGGTACCTTAGGTTTTACAGGTTTGCCCTGCTTACCCGATGGCGAAGAGGGAACAGAGTGGGACCTTTTCTTATCCTTGGTTGGAGGGGATGAGACCTCCATCACAGAAAGGGCCTCTGAAAAGGGCGACATAAGGAGGTCCCACAGAATCAGCTTGTTTTTGCCCTCATTCAAGGTGCATTGACTAAAACTCTGACAAATCACACAAGGGGGTTGCACCGAAAGATGGGGCACCCACAAACAATAAACACAGTCATCATGGGAATCACTGTTAGGCAGTTTACCCTTACATGAAGTACAATGTTTAAACCCCGACGTGCCCTTCTTATCAGACATCATGAAAAATACACACACAACAAGTTAGATAGAAAACTAAAGTAACGAGTTCTGACTCTACTCTCTCTATGTCTAATATGCCTATATAATCACTATATCTAAATATATATAAAAAAAACACACAACCAGTTAGTTGAAAGGTAAGAAGAAGAAATACCAAAGATGGCATTCAAGAAATACCACAAGGGTAGAAAGAAAGGCCGTACCACCAATGGTACTTAAAAGCTATCAAACGGGTAGAAAGGTCTAAATTTAGCTTCAAAGTCATAGAAATATCAATATTAACAACAAGGAATAAGAGAAATACAAAATATTTTGAAAAGATATCAAAAAGTTTTCTACTTAGCTGAGAGCTCGGCTGAAACGCAGCTTTATGGCTACTCGGCAAACATGATCTGAGATAACAGGGAGAAGGGCCCTATGGGTAGAAACTTAGCTCGAGAGTTTTTGGCTGGTGCGAGCTTGGTATTAGGCCAAAGTAGTTCCGAGGGCTCGGAACCGAACCCATCAGTGATGAATGGAAAGAAGATTAACAACATTAGATTCAATGTCAGACAATTTAGAAACAGCAGTTACAGCTTTACTGTATAGTACGGGGGTCAGGAACCATACCCAGAGCCCTTGGTCAACATTATACTATTTACATGGCCTTTTAAAAATATGACTAAAGTATCAAAATTATTACCCTCTGTAAACTGTAGAAGAAATTTACTGACCATTATTTCTTCTGGGATTCCATTATTTCCTTCTCCATTACCTCCATGACCCTGGTGAGGAGTCAGCATTTCCTTCTCATGTTGATGCTGCTTCTCATTTTCTTCAGTCTCTAAATGCTGCAGTGTCTCTGATGATGCTACTTTGACCTCCAAATGCTGCAGTCTCTCTGCTGATTCTAATTCCAAATGTTTGGCCTCCAGTTCAAGTCTCTAACTCCAGGCAGATTTGTAAGTCCTCTGAGGAAAAGGTGAACTGTCTGTTTCTGAGGACTGTACATCCCCATCACAAAATTGGTTATCCTCCTGGTTGCTGGTCTGAGCTCCATCTAAGGCTGAAATAATTTCTTTAGTCAGGCTGTAATACACCAGACCTTTGGATTCAAACACCTTGGCTAACTGGTTCTTTATCAGCTTTCCATAAACCTCTGCTGACATCTTTGCCTTCTTTCCCCGACTAAATTAAATTAACAACAAAAAAATAAAACCGTTATGAAAATGAAACTGTATGTTTACCTTGTGGCTGCCAAGAATAGGCACACCTTTATAACCTGACTAAAGAGGAAATAATTTCAGCCTTAGTTGCAGCTCAGACCAGCAACCAGGAGGATAACCAGTCTGGTGATGGGGATTTGCAGCCCTCAGAAACAGGACAGTTCACCTTTTCCTCAGAGGACTTAAAAATCCATCTGGGGTTAAAGTGACTTGAACTGGAGGCCAAATTTGGAATTAGAATCAGCGGGGAGACTGTGGCATTTGGAGGCTGAAGAAAATGAGAGACTGTAGTGTTTGGAGGCTGTAGCAAATGAGAAGCAGCAGCATCATGAGAGGGAGATGCTGACTCTTCGCCAAGGTCATAGAGGTAATGGGGAAGGGAATAACCAAACCCCAGAAGCAGTAAAGTTCAGAAGATTTCTTCCAAAGTTTACAGAGGGTGATAATTTTGATAGTTTTATTCATATATTTGAAAGGGTATGTAAACAGTATAATGTTGACCAAGGGCTCTGGGTACAGTTCCTGACCCCCTTACTCCATGATAAAGCTGTAACTGCTGTTTCTAAATTGCCCGATATTGATTGTCTAAACTATGACAAAGTAAAGAAATGGTTACTTAAATGTCTTAAATTAACACCTGAGACTTACAGAAAAAAGTTTTGTGAGCATAGATGCAAGGCAGATGAAAGTGTGTGTGATTATATTGCTGAGTTAAGCACTTATTTTCATAGGTGGGTGAGTGGGTGTCCGGTCACCACTTTTGAAGGGCTGGCAGACCTTTTGGTGAGGGAACAAGCCCTTAGCACTTTGCCTGAGGACATGAGAATCTGGTTGGCAGACCAACAGTGTAACTCTGCACATGAGCTGGGGAAAAGGGGGATCTTTACTTAGCAAGCAGGGCATCACTGCACAGGAAGGGGATACCCAGTGCTACATATGGACATAAGGGAACCTATGATGGGCAGCCTAAACCACCCCAACACAGTCAACCAGTAACAGGGGAAGACACTAGTTCAGGTACATGGCCAAGATCTAGGGTATATGTTTTAAAGGTAACCAGTGGGGCCATGTCCACAAAGGCAATGTGAGGAAAAAAAGGTGGGGCTGCCAGCCAGTGGGAACAACAGTATGCTAGTGGTAAGTGGTCTGGAGACAGCAGGGGTACCAAACTATCAGAGTTTATATCCCATCTTAGTGGATGGAAAACAGGCAATTTCTAAGAGAGAGACAGCCTCTGACAGAACCATTGTGAAAGCCTGCAGTGATTAGAGAGAAGCAGTACTTGCTTGGGCAGTCCACTGCAGTCAGAGCTTTAGGAAAGACTCCATTCCAAATGCCCTTGGCCAGGATTCACCTTGACTGGGAGAGTGGAAAAAAGCAAGCAACTAGTTGTGTTTGAGGATATCCCTGCAGATAGGGAATGATTTTGATAATGCAGTACCCAGTGTGCATGCAGTTACACACAGTCAAGCTTGGAGATAGGCATGTGGATCTGGTAGCCTGGGGGAGACCCGGGCAGACCTCACACCTGAAGCCAGGTCTGGTGAGGTGGCTAATTCAGGGAAGGAGCTAACTTGTAGTAGTAAGTCTAAAGGTGAGCCACAGCTGCTGGTAGGTACCGAAGTTAGCTTGGACAGAATGACTGCAAGGGCAGAATTGAGTGGTAGTACCCAGACTGACATTGAGTCACCACTGTCAGAGGATATTAAGCTTCCTGTGAAAGGGGAGCTGGGAAGAGTTACAAAGACAGAGTTGAGACAGGCTCCGCTCTCGGACCCCACACTGAAAGGCTTGAGGAAGGTAGTTAGGGAGGGGCCTGATTCTCAAGAAAAAGGGGAGTCTGTATACTGGAACAAAGGGTTACTGTACAGACAATGGAACCCTGAGAGAGGGCTAGAGGGTGAGGTAATACAGCAGTTGGCAGTACCTACAGCTTACCATCTGGCACTTCTAGCCATAGCCCATGCCATTCTTTTTGCAGGTCATATGGGCATAAAGCATTATGCAGAACTGTTACTGCCCGGGGATTGCAAGGCATGTGACAGGGTACTCCAGGACCTGCGAGCAGTGCCAAAAAGTAGGCAAGGCAGGAGACAAGGTCAGGGCTGCTCTGATGACTTTGCCTGTGTTTGAGGAGCCATTTGAAAGAGTAGGTACGGATATTGTGGGGCCTCTGAGTACCCCAAGTTCCACAGGGAAGTATATCCTGGTGGTAGTAGATTACGCTATTAAGTACCCTGAGGTGGTGGTGGTCTGTCCTCCATCGAGGCAGAGAAGCTGGCAAGTGTTTTGTGAGATTTTCAGCAGGGTAGGTTTCCCAAGAGAAATACTAACTGACAGAGGTGCCAATTTCATGTCAGACTGCTAGTTTGTCTGTGGAAGCACTGTGGGGTGAAGCACCTAAAAACTATCCCCTACCATCCCCAGACTAATGTTCTTGTGCAGAGGTTAAACTCTGCCCTAAAGACCATGGTACAGGCATTTGCAGACTAGTTTAGGAGAGAGCAGGATAAACATTTGCCCCATTTGCTGTTTGCATAGAGAGAGGTACCTCAGGAATCCACAGGTTTTTCACCCTTTGAGTTTCTGTATGGACAGAGGGTGAGTGGCCTTTAGATTTGATTTGTAATGAGTTGGAGGGCGAGTGTGAATCCCACAAGGAGTCTGTTGTGTTATATGTCCTAAACCTCAGACTAAGGCTTAGGGAGCTCATGGGCTTGGCCCAGGAAAACCTGGCAGGAGCCCAACAGCAGAAAACGGTCTGGTATGACAGGAATGCTCGAGCCCGAGAGTATGCTATGGGACAGCAGGCGATGATTTTCATTTCTGTCAGACATAAATAAGCTGTAGGAAGCTTGTGAGGGACCCTTCAAAGTGGTAAGGAAGGTCTGTGATGTTAACTACATGGTAGAACTGCTAGGCAGGAGGAAGGGCTACAAACTGTACCATGTTAACATGATGAAATCTTAACATAACAGGGAGGCCTTGGTGCTAAGTATTTGCAGCAGGAGGCAGGAGTCTGAGGGGGATCTATGGGTAAAGCGAGACATCCAGCAAAATGCCAAGTTACTGTGGTGGAGCCTAGGGTTGCAGGCATATGGTATGACAGTGTAGCACTGTAATGGGGTCAGCAGTACCAATGCAGATGGGATCTCAGGACAGGGTATGGGTTAATGCATTCCCAGATAGGCTCATTCCTCTCAAGTAATATTTCTCAAGGGTCAGTTGAAAAATTAGCTTGAGTCTTCAAAGGTGGACAAAACCACCACCATAACAGGTACAAGCATGCAAAATCTGAAGGTAATGCTACTCAATGCTAGAAGTCTAAACCTCAAAATGCACTCTCTCGAGGCACTCCTAAAAATGGAGAACATCGATATCTGTGCAGTAACTGAGACCTGGTTCAAGGCTCCAGAGAGCACCCCTGCAGTACCAGGCTACAACTCTTACCACACTTTTCGGCCACCAAACCAGGACCGAAACACTAAAGGTGGAGGAGTGTCAATATTCACCAAGGATATTCACACCACCAGGCTAGTTGGCCAACACAATGTGTCTGAAATTCTCCAAGTGCAACTAACACTAGGTAAGACTGCAATCCAAATTGTAGCTTGCTACAGATCCCCCACCATACCCCAAGATTCTCACTACACCTTTCCAAACATACTGGAAAATATTAAGATAGAACCAAACACCCTAATACTGGGTGACTTTAACTACCCTGCCATTAACTGGGAAAACTACTCATGTCCCAACACCTTTAGCGGTTCTTGGAATTCATAAATTCCAATGCCCTGGATCAACTAATCCATAGTCCCACCAAGGGCTCCAATATCCTAGACCTGGTCATTACCAACATGGGAAATCAATGCTCCATACCTATGGTCACCCCCTCGTTAGTCAGGTCTGACCATAAGCTAATCACCCTTAACATCCACATCCCACCCCCACCCCCAGTAAAGAAACCACCATAAAAACTTCTCTAAAGCCAACTTCATGCTACTCAAGTCAGAAGTGACAAACTTCATGACACCCATGCAGACGGAACTGAAAGTTCAACTGCTGAATCCTACACTATGGCACTGTACGAGCACATCCACTCATGCATGAATCGTGCCATCCCAAATAGAACCAAAATGCTCTCATCCAAAAAAGGAAGCCAATCTGGTGGTCCCCTGCCATAAACAAACTTTACAACAAAAGGAAGAAACTTTTGCAGAAAAGAGGAAAATCCCAGGATGCAAAAACTCCCTTACTAGCCTCAGTAAGAAACTGAGATGCCTCATAAAATCCTCCAAAGCTAGTTACGAAAATAAAATTGCCAAAGATTCCAAAGACAACCACAAAGCATTCTATAATTATGTCAAGAATCTAAATGGCAATGCTCAGATCTGCTCTGAGCTAAAACAGAATGGCATTAAATATACTGATCCGAAGGATATTGCCAATATCCTGGCAGATCGATTCAGTGCCAACTTCACCCCACTTTCACCCCCTAAATGGCCCATCTCAATACCGGAAGATTGCCAAATTCCAGTAATAACGGCCACACAGGTACAAAACGCACTCTCTAAAGCCAAGAATACAGCATCCATGGGACCAGATGACATCCCGGGCTGTGTACTACATGAACTACAATAAGAACTAGCACCTCACCTAAGTGTCATGTTTAATCATAGCCTCACCTCAGGTTTCGTGCCCACTGAGTGGCGCAGAGCTATAGTTATCCCAATCCACAAGGGGGGATCCACCTTGGATCCCAGAAACTACCGTCCCATCAGTCTGACAAGCCTTATCTGCAAGGCCATGGAGCGTATTATCATGGAACTTATAAACAAAGACATTGGCAACCTTCAAAGACTGGACCCCACCCAGTTTGGGTTTGTGAAGGGCCGATCTTGTCTCCTGAACCTGATTGACTTCTTTGAATCAGTCTCCAGAGCCATGGACAAGGGTAAGGTGGTCCACACAGCCTATCTAGACCTTGCCAAGGCCTTTGACACCATCCCCACTCTGGAATCATAGATAAACTTACTAAGTTGGGCATTAATCCCTATGTCACCCAATGGGTTGCTAAATGGCTTACTGATAGAACCCACACTGTAAAAGTAGCAGACTCCAAATCCAGCTCCAGACAAGTGACAAGTGGAGTACCTCAGGGTTCAGTCCTGGGGCGCTCTTGTTTGGCATCTACTTCTCTGAAGTACAGGTCAACACTAAGGGACTCTGGCTAACAAAGTTTGCAGATGACTGCAAACTGGGAGCCATTATTGAATCCCAAATGATGTGGATACTCTACAAAAGGGCCTTACAGAAACAGATGCTTGGAGCCAGAGCCATGGGCTCAAGCTCAATGCCAAGAAATATATTGTTATCCCTTTGGGAAAAACATGTATCCATGAATTACCATATAGGTGGCAGTACACTAAACACAGAAAGTGTGATAAGAGACTTAGGGACACAGGTGGACAGTGGTCTCACCTTCGATAACCACATCGCTACAACAGTCAGGAAATCCTTCTATGTGGCACACCTCATCACGAAGGGCTTTTCATCCAGAAAAAGGAGGTCATTGTCCCACTGTACTCATCCCTCATTAGACCCATTATAGAATACAATGCCCCATTTGGTATGTACCTCTCAAGACATCTGCAACAACTGGAAAGGCCTCAGAAATACCTCACTAAAAGAATCACAGGCCTAAAGCAGATGCCCTATGCTGACCGCCTTAAAAACTCCAGCTATACTCTGTCGATATCGTCTACTCAGAGGCGATCTCTGCTTAACATACAAGGCCATGTCAAACCCAGAGCTGTTGGACATGCTACACTTAAAGAAATCCCAATCCCTCAGAGCTACACGCTCCAGGGATCTAAACCTTGTCATCACAATAAACAAAACATGTTGGAGGGATAGGTTCCTGACCCAGAGACTCCCCAGACTCTGGAATAGATTGCCCATACATGTCAAGCAGAGTGCCTCTTTGGACCTCTTCAAGAGGAACCTTGACGATTGGATGGGAGAAAGGAAATTCACCCCAGGGATCACGTCAGTCGCCCTGCTAGACAGGGGTCCAGGAAAATAAATAATGTGGGAAGAAATATTCAGGGAATTGTTATGGCTAGGCTTGTATAGGCCCTAGGGCTGACTAACCTATGAACCTATGAACCTAAGGGGGAGAGATGAGACAATGTGAGGTATTACCAGCTATGCCAGGTGAAGTAGGGCAGTGGATTTGTAACATATGCCAGCACAGCTAGCTGGAATATCATAAAGGATTATATGTTATTTGTATATCAAACTGATTTGTACAGATGCTTGTGTTGAAAAATGTATTTGTAAAGCTGCTTGTGTTAAAAATGTACCAACAGTGTGCCCTGCTGTACAGAAAAAGAGATATACATGCAATACTCAACTGCTTTTTCTCTTTCCAGTATCCTCTGTTAAAACATATGCATTTAAACAGTTGCAATAATGTATGTATATTTCTTTTTCTGTCCAGCAGGAACACCACTGGTACATTTTTAACACAAGCAGCTTCATAAATAAAATTTTCAACTCAAGCATCCATACAAATCAGTTTGATATACAAATAACATATAATTATTTACAAAATTACAGCTAGCTGTGCTGGCATATGTTACATATCCACTACCCTACTTCTTCTGGCATAGTGGCAATACCTCACACAGTCACACAAATCTTTATCAGTTTTTCCCTAATGGCTTCCAACCTTCCCTGGAATACCATCTATACCTGAAGACTTCCCTATGGAATGGTTATACATCACCATTTTTATCTCATCTTCTCCTATCCTGAAGTAATTTAGCCTCATCTAACTAACAGTGGCACATTTCATTCTTCCATAAACATTTCCATTTTTACCTTTTCTTGATCTCTGTATTTCTCTGCTTTATACACAGTTTCATAGAATTCCCAAAATATTTCTAGTACCTCTACAGAATCTCTAATCTTCCTTTTTATAAGCTCCCTACGCTTGGAGAAAACCTTTCGAGTTTATGACATTTTGATAAAGTGCCATAAACTCATATATATTTATATATGAATGTAAATTAGCACACAGATTTTCGCATAAAAAAACAAACAAGAAGTTAGGACAGGGAAGTCTTCCTCCACAAAAAAGTCAGTCCGTAAAGGCTCGGTGCTGGGGTGGTGATTGGCAAGGAATTTTTAGCCCTAAAGAACATAGATAGCAGTTGAGTTTGGATCCACAACCCTCTCACAAGTGCAGCAAGTGCAACAGCCCAATAAACTCCCTATAAATTTCAAAAACATGGGCCAACACATCAGTGTGGTAAAACAAGCAATTTTCATGGCTCATAAACACATAAACATATAGGTAGAATACATTAAAGGTAGGGTAAATAAGAACGCAAACTCCAAAAAAGTACAGCAGTGTTAGCCTTACAATACTGCCTGGACAAATGTTAACTATACCAGCCAGGTTTCAACACATTCCTGGTTTGTCTTGTGGAACATGTTCTCACCAAGAATGTATTATACTTCCATGGTCAATGTTTTTGGTAGGTGCAGGGTACAGCAATGGGGGCATCTTTTGCCCCCATTTATTCTGACCTATTCATGGCATATTTGGAGAGGAACTTGTCTATGACCCCAACCATAACGTACATCTCAATGAGATAGATATATGGAGATGGTATCTGGATGATTGTTGGATGGTGTTGAAAGCTGATAACATTTATTTACAAGAATTCGTTAAGTATTTAAATGAAAACAAATGGGGCATTGAGTTCGAGGTTAACTATGATGTACAACAAATTACCTTCCTGGATGTTTTGGTCATCAGGAATACTGATAATACTTTGAACACTCAGATTTATCGTAAATGCCCCCAGTACAATTCTTTACTTCATGCTACCAGCTTCCACCCCAACACATCATCCGGAACATCACTAAATCACAATTTCTTTGGGTTAGACAGGTATGTTCTGCCACACAAACCAAGGAACATTATAGGCAAGCTCTTGTTCATAGATTTAAGAGTACGGGATATAAACAAGGAAATATTATTTTTGCTAATAATTGGGCCTCTACTCAGGACAGGTGGGATTTGTTAACTTACAGGGTACATCAACCTGGGGAAACTCCAAAATGGAGGTTGGTCACTACCTTTGGTAGAAATACTGGGGTACTTATGGATATTGTCAACAGACATTGGAACATCCTATTGGTGGATCACAAATTTCTGAGATTTTAGATAGCAAATGTTTATTCTCCTTTCAGAGAGGTCAAACACTAGGTTCACATTTTAGTCATTATAAACAATATCAGGAATTCACCACCAACTATCAACAACGTACTATCACAGGTGATAGATTATATGGATGTACTCCCTGTGGGCATTGTATGCATTGTCCAAAGGTTATGAAATCTAAAGAATTTACAAGCAAAAACACGGTTGTAGTCTTTGACATAAAATTTTTAGCAAATTGCAGTTCCGATTGGGTGATTTATCTCGCTTCATGTTCATGTTCTGCTTTTTATGTGGGGAAAACTTCTAGACCTTTACGGCTATGTATCAGGGACATGTTAGCGATATCAGGAATAAAAGACAGTCTAACGCCCTTTACAAACACACATTGAAACATAATACTGCCTTTTTTAGGTTTACGGTTATTGATAAAATTAATGGGGACAGAAATAATATGGCTGGCTGGCATTCCATTCTCAATTCTAAGGAGAAAAAGTAGATAACTAAGTTGGGTGAGCTTTTTCCACCTGGACTAAATGAGCATCTTTAACTGATCAATGAGAATGTTTATCTACTAATTTTTTTTGTATAAATATTTGTGTTTTAGATACTATGAATTTACACTGAGGAAGGCTAACATTGCCAAAACCTGTCTGTACTTTTTTGGGGGTTTGGGTTCTTATTTTCCCTACCCTTAATGCATTCTACCTATATATTTATGTGCTTATGAGCCATTAAAAGTGCTTGGTTTAGCACACTGCTGTGCTGGCCCATGTTTTTAAACTTTAAAGTGAGTTTGGATACCTCATCCACTTCCATGAGTTGATTGAACATTTACATTTTAAAATTATGTTACAGAGAACAAAAAAAAATAAAATGTTAAGCTTTCAAACTTGTTTCTTGAACTGAGATATTTTTCTGTCTTTTTATTGTGGTTGCTGTTGTTAACATGATTTAGACAGTCAGTATAAATCTCCAGTGTTAGTGCAACGTTTTGTCTGACAAATTCATTCAACAAAAGCACTCACTTTGCTTTTTTATTAATAGCATCAGTTTGGTCATTTTCATGCAGTGAATTTGTGACTTTTTTCTTTAAACGTGAGTGCTCTCCTTAGTTTTGTGTCAGGTTTGATTGAGCTGTATTTCACTGTACCTGGTCTACTGAAACTCAACTCAACAAGTGGCCAGTACCAGGGACAGCAACACTTGCCTCCCTGCAGGACCCTGATCGCTACATCTCAGAGTATGGAGAATTCTCTAAAATCCTGTAATCACAGGCTGCACTATCCAGTAGGTTTGTACTTATCCAGATGTCTCAGCAGGTCCAGAGGAATAATTAAAGACTGCACTCACCCTGCTTACAGACTGTTCCTCCAACCGGAAAGCGTTTTCAAAGCATACGTTGCCGAACTATGAGATTCAGGAACAGCTTCTTCCCTAATGTCATCAGGCTGCTGGACTCATAACCACTGCACTTTATGATGTCCAACTGGGTCAGTAGAAACTGTCTCAATTTGTGCAATAACCTGGTTACCAGTCTCACCTAATACTTATTGCAATATTCACCATGACTGTAACTTATAGGCCATCTGGGCCAGTAGCAATGCAGTAAAATAGCTCTTCTTTCAGTGCAATACATGCAAATTCATAAATTAACCATAGTGCAATACTCCTAAGGTCCATAGTGCAATACTCAGTGTCTCTTTCTGTGCAAGGATCAATGCAATGTCTTAACCAAGTACCTGTGCAATACTAAAGTCTCATGCAAGTAAGTGTTCAGTTCAAAAAGTGTTAAAATGTGTTTCTAATTATGTGCAATATTAGTATGTCTATCTGCATGTCTGTGATGTAATAGCCAGATGTTACATGTGTAAATGTCTGTGAAAATAGTCTATATGTTGTCTGCACACTGAGTCTGGAGATACGGAATTTTGTTCATTTTTTGCACTTGTGTGATTTCTGAATGACTTTGACAATATGGTTTAAAGTATGGATGTGTGATATATTCTCCTTGGTATTCCCAAAGTCTCAAACAACTCACTAAACAAGTATAGTGGGTCTAAAAACAAAACAGTGTAAGAAAATCTGTGTGGAACATTTTCAATTCATACATATCTAGTTAATCACTATATTTTAATAAGATCAGATAATGGTAGTAGAATTAACAAACTTAAACTCGCCCTAAGTCAAAAAAATAATAAAACATAGTAATTCTGTAAAATATTTCAAATTATAAGCATTCAAAAGTAATCCAGGCAGGGTAGATAGTCTGTTTCCAGTGGAAAAGTCTTTATTAAACACACAAACAAGCGATCCAAGTAAAACAAATATAACAGAATAATACTTTCAACATAAACTAACTCTATATATATATATATATATATATATATATATATATTAAAAAATTCACATCCCTTCCCTCATCAGTGTGACATTCAAGCTGGTCCTGCCTACTTAGTAGCTATCAAAATAATATAACCGTATGTGCTTTAAATAAGACTAATGATGTAGTACCTCTTACTGACTATATAATTGTGTAATTTTATTCAAGACAATATACTACATGGCTGGAAATATATAAACCTTAGGCCATTTGGCAATCTAAAAACATATATAAATATATACAAAGACATTCTGCATGCAAACAAATCCATTGTGCTTAGAAAATTGCCACATTGTTTATCTGACTAATTGTAATTTTTTCTTTCAGTTGCTTTTAAATACCATGGTAAATAATTTTAATAAAAGTGTATAATTTGTTTCTATCATCACACTTTTTTCTTCTTCTTTTTTTTCACTTTATTTGAAATGATGTTTAATAGCAATAGTAGCTAATTATACAATATTATTTTTTGCAGATAGTTTTTTTAGAATTCTTGTACATAAACCTGAAGAAGTCTAGAAGGATGAAAGCGATCTTTGTTAAGTCAGATATGGAAATAGAATATGGTTTACATATATTTAAAGTACATAAGGGTTATATTATTATAACATCTACTACGTAGGGTAGGACCAGCTCAAATGTCACACTGCTGGGGAGGAAGGGATGGGAATTTAAAGGACAACTAAGGGAAAAAAATGAAAAAAGATATATTTAACGTGAGAGTGTCAAAGATGCAGCTTTCAGAACACTTTTTTTTATTTTTTGTCAAAAATGCATACTTTAAGTATAATACAGGGACCCCCATGTAATTGAATCTGTACTTTTCTGCTTACTTTCTGCGCAAATTCACTGTTTTTGCATCTGGCACATCCCGCTCCGGGTTTGGCCAGGTAACACCACCCACATTGTGATGTGATTAGACAAACCCCTTCCCTACCCTTAGTTCTTGAATTAACACCGTGCTTGACCTTTTCCATGATTGTTTTCATTCCCAACAGAAAACAGGGACAATGTAGATTTGGTTCCCATCTACTCAAACTCAAAAACATGTCTGAGGAATTGACTTGTTGAAACATAAAATGAAAATCTCTGTAATAGAATCATGTTTTTTTAATGTTAAAAAATTACTTAAGTGCAATTATAATTTGTCAGCAAGACTGTATGGCAATGCTCTATAGTGGCTGTTGCCCTCTTTGTTCTAAACAACGATGCAGTATGAACTTAGTAATATTGGTACTGTATTTAATGGTGGTCTGTACCAATCCTTTCCCGTGTAGTTTTAAATGTCTTTGTTCACGAATCAGGAAAAATGTGATGGTGAATATATCCAAAATCTCCTCGGATCTATTTTAAATATTACTCTTGGTTCTTTAAAAGTTAATAGAACAATGGACTTTGCATTGCTGTACATTTCCTGAGCAAGTACAAACTCTAATATATGACATGATTGACTAATCGTACTCCTCAGTGGTTTAGCAGAAAATTCAAACTATTTGCTAGGGGTAGGAAGAAAACATTAGGCAAAGTCAGTGATGTTCTGCAAAATCAGGGATAACTAGAATGATTAACATGAGATGTCAGAATAAGAGAACAGAGAAACATGCGTTTTCTAAAGAAATAACTCCATTTATCGCTTTTTCTAAGTGTAATTCACCACATTTTGTCTTGTTTTAGCTGGATGACCTATTTCCATAGAAGGTGTTACATTATGATAGTGTGGCAGTGTAATAATGTCTTCAGAAATGAATGCCAATACTGCATTTGCGGTCACGGCTGAAATGCCAACCCACCTGGTGATTTGTAGCAAACTACTTTTTTTCATTAGTAGCAAGCACATTGCTACTGCTTTAGATGACACATATTTTTTGTCTTTATCTACTTGGAGTAGAATGGTATCCTCCTAATCACCATGGGGAAATTCTGGACAGACCTAAATCGGGGACATTCTTAAAACATCTAATCAGTTAATGAAACTGCAAGTTTTACATTAGCATGCATTTCCTGAATAATAACATCTGCCATTGTTGACTGACTGCAGTTCTGACTAATTTATCAGAAAACCACACATTTTACAAGCAGCCAGGAATAACTTAACAGCTACATCGGTACTGTAACGGTCCCTACCAACCGCTTCTTTCATAACTCTCAACTTTTTTGCTCAAGAATCAGGCTGAAAGTGATGGTTGAAAGACCTAAAATCAGAAACAGCTTTTGTATATTATTCTAAGTTTCTTGAAAAGCTAACTACAATACTAGCATTGTATAAGTGTACATTTTCTGAACAAATAGTAAAAAACTCAAATGTATGAGATTATTGGATGACTGCAATTATTAGCAATTTACCAGTAAACCAAAATAAGGCAAAATCAAGGTACTTCTGCAAAATCAGACATTGATGACAAGTATGTTTATTGCCAGTATCATACTATGTTTTTTTTAAATCACAAGGTTTACTAGGGGTGAGGCAAAAATGTTTGGCAAAATCAGGGACAGCTAAAAGTCATGTTTATTGCCATAGTATGTTCTTATCCTGTCAATGTTACACTTTATTTTCACTGACTCATGTAGCTGGATTGAGCACTACATATAATGTAGTTATTTTCTGAACACATATTTACTTTTCTGCTATACAGTTGATGTTTTGTTTTGGGAAATAAAATGTTTAAATTACAGCTTGTTTTTTCTCTTGCTAAGTATCACTAATTTTACTGTAACTGCATCAGTGGGCAAAAAACTTCAGTGCAGTAGCTTTGCCTTTTTGGATCTCAGTTATTTGTGGAATATTGTTAATGTAATTGAGGTGATAACTTCCTTTTTTATATTTGCTTAGTAAAGCATTTTTGATGTTCAAGAGTGACTTAGTATTACTGTGGATATGAAGCAGGAATCTTTGACTTTCTGGTTAGTAGCACGTGCATTGATTTTTTTTTACTTTTGTCTTTGCATAAAGGTTTGCCTGTAAGCACAGTACTTTTTGACAGCAATCACCCTTTATTTATTTGGTTTGGGTTTAAGTTTGATTGGTAACTGTACACATTTATTTAAAATGCATTTCACCACTCCCTTTTAGCAGGGAAACAAAACTTGTTGAACTGCTGTCCAACACTGCTTTTGATTATTTGCATTTGTTTCTGGGAGAGCATTACTGTCTGATAGCTCTCAACCAATCAGGGACAAATTTCAACAGAATCGGGACAAATCCAGACAAAATCAGGGGCAATCAGAGACACTTTTAAAATATTAGTGATATTAACTTGAGACGTTGACAGAATCAAAGAATATGAATTACTATACATTTTCTGAAGTAAAACAAGTCTATAACTCTTAATTATTTTCATTATTCATTAAGTGTAATTCACCACCTTTCCTCCAAAATCAGTAGTTTTAGGAGGGATTAAGAGGGACCGAGCTAAAATTTGAGTCAAAATCAGGGACAGTTGAGAGGTATGATTTAATGGCGGAAGCTTGGGGAGAAAAACTCCACGAGATAAAACAATTATAAATAAAGTTGAAATCTGACTGTTTTATTTTGGCTGCAGCTTATCTTACTCTGAGCAGATAAGGACTGTAATCAAAGTTAAAAGTAGTTCTGTACTTGGTATTTCCCTTTGGATATCAGTCATAATGTATTTCTAATTCTGAAGATGATACTCAGCATTTTCATGGGATTCATGGTAAATTAATCCCTTGACCAGTTATGTCTTGCCAGTACTCACCTTTAAGCCATACATTGATATTGAAGCTTGAAAGATGCAGAGATATCAAAAATATGCATTACTAAGAACATGTTAAAAAGTTTTTTCCATTGCTCTCGGCTGTCCCTGATTTTTCAGGACAGTCTATATTTTTCACTGTATTTTGACCTGTCTCTTGTAAAATGTCTGATTTCTAATAAATTACTCAGTATTACATTTAATAATGTTGCTATTACAGTTTCAGACTTCTTTTTGTTTAGAAAATACATGTTCTATTAACTTTTTAACTGAATTAGAGTAACATTTAAAATTTGTCTTTAAATTATGGTATTTGATCCTCATTATTTTTGTCTTTGATAATGTTTCTTCAGCAAAGAAATTATGTACTGTTGTTTATACACGTATCCAAATCTGTTTAACCTTGGTTATTTACACACTAACTTGTTTTGATAAGCTAGAAAAGACAGTCTCCACTGTCACCCCTTCGTTCACCCACCCCCCAGGATGTTTGAAGCCTAAAACATGTCTGGAAAGCATTAATTAGATTGTTTTAAAAGTACTCCATCAAACCTTTGTCATAAAGGAACCTAGGGTTACCAAGTATCTATAAAAATTTCAGTTTTAGATAACTGGAAAAAACATGCTGGAAGAGGAGTTCTGAACAATAGTTACCCCCACTACCTTTTAAATTAAATATAACATTTTTTTTAATTAGAAAAAAAGTTTATTTCAATATCTAACAATGTCCATTAGATAAAATAATGAACAAAAAAGTGATGGGCACATGCCACAGCAATGCCTTCATTTCAGAGTAAGGCAATGTGGTAGTTTTCTGCTCTCTGCAGTCTTCTTTGCTCAGGCAATGACTCCTGAATTTCTTAAATTAAATTCATTTCCCTGTCAAAAAACTGATGTGTTTACTTAGGAAATGAGTCGGAACTCATTCTCTGTCTTTGCCATGTCTGTATCATCACTCTTCAGTGCACATGTAAAGGAATTATCTTCTTCACAATTGACTCTATTTCGTGAATTAAACTATTTCTATTTTGGCTAATCAGTATGTCTTCCAAATGAAATTCCTAGCTCACTTTGAGCCAAGTATAAACCAGGACATGCCTTTTCTATAATAATACCGAGAATCAACGTAGAACTTCCTCAGTGGTATCCAAGACAGGCAGTGTGAGTCTTCTTCATTCAATATTTTACTGGTGATAAGTTTATTGTTTTGAAACTTAAGTATTGCCCCTGTTGAACAATGATACTCAAATTAGGTTTCTTCTAATCAAGTCTGGTTCTTACACGTCCATCAGGAAACACTTCAAGTGAATGAACAATGGAATTTTTATTTTATTTTATTTGTCCTTTGGTAACTGGGAAAGTCTGACAAGCACAGATAAAAACATTTTGCAATAGCTAATAAGTAATTATATGCAGTAGGAATAAAGCCCCACAACAGATTTACAGTAAATCGGGGAGTACCTTATACACAAGGAGATAAGAGTCCCCACAACAGATTGAAATACATTTACAGAATATTGCTAGAAGAAACAGTGATCAAGAATACAATATGTACTACAAGTAGCAAGACACTTTGTAGAAGTAGATAGCTTACGTCAAGTAAAGTAATATATAGTTATTCAAAATATTGACTATATTTCTTATAATATATGGTGGTGAGAAATAATTAAAAATCAGTCCACAGGCAACCTTGTAACCAGCAAGCAGACCACAAGAAAGGGATCCTTCAGGATCCCTTTCTTGTGGTCTGCTTGCTGGTTACAAGGTTGCCTGTGGACTGATTTTTAACTGTTTTTCCTCTTTTTACCAGTTTTTGTGGTGAGAAATAATAGAATATTCTGATGCCAAAATAGACAGAATAATAGAATGTGATGAAGAGGACTAATGTGCAGGAGGGAAAATTAAGGATGCAGCTAGAGTTGATTAGTATTAGAGAGATGAGAATGTTATGGAATGAAACTAGAAAGAAAATAAATAGTAGGTTTTGTTTACCAGGATGAAGAGGTAGAAGACCATACATTAGTAGCATGCTATCATTAAAGTTAGAACTTCTTTTCATGTTAGGCCATTACTACCTGCTAAGATATGGAAGTGTTCGTGATTCAAAGTGTGAAAGGCATAGTTATTGTAAGTAGGGAGTCATGCACCTGTTTTCAGGGTTGTACAAGTACAGGTGTCAGACAGATTTTTTTTTTTAGATCGTTTTTCAAATTGGAAATGTTGCTAGTATGTCTAATGGATAAGGGGATAGAGTCCCAGGAGTGGGATACATAGCTGCAAAAGAGAAAGATTCCTACTGATAGATGTGGTTTGTAGCTATTGAGGAGCATTTTGTTTTCAGATTGAAGTGGTCTAGCAGGAGTGTGTGTGTGTGTGTGTGTGTGTGTGTGTGTGTGTGTGTGTGTGTGTGTGTGTGTGTGTGTGTGCGCGTGTGTGTGTATAATAAGTCTAGTAGAGTTTTGCTTTGTTCTGGTTTGTATATTAATTTGTGGTCTAGGAATAGTTGGGTGTGAGTGAGTTGCTTTGGCAATTCAAGCCAGTCAGGCTGTTTTAGGACTAAGCGTTGATGTGTTCTGTTTGGTGAATTAGTGGAAAATAATTGCTATTTTATTGTAGCACTGTTTATTTTTTGGGTGGAAGCTTGAAGGTTAAACTGTACTGGGGAACCATACAGTAAAGTAGGAAATAAGGCTGTAGTGACCACTAGTTTCCTGGGTGAATTAGTTAAGTAGTTCTTTGTTCTTTAGAGTGTCCCTAATTTTTGGTGACTTTTTTTTTTGATAACCTGTTGCACATGCAAGTCAGATTTCAGATTATCATCAATTGTCATATCTGGTAGAATAGTATGGGAAATAACTTCTGTAAGAGTGTTATCAGATGTTGTTATTGAGGATTTTTGTTTGATGCTTGTAAGAGCTTTTTGGATGAATAGCAGCAGCTTTGTGTTTGAATTGAGTAGAAGCTGGGGGTTATTGAGCCAGCTGTCTAACAAAACTGACTCTTGAGTGATGTGCCGTGGAGTAATTACAGACTCCTCCACTGGGGTTTATATATTTAGCATTTGGGGCCATAATGAACCTCTCCTACAAACTCTTACATCTTCACAAAACAGTGATACTAGAGTGTTAACTCATCATTATCAAACAAACAGGACACGCTGGCATGAAACACCCATCGTTCAGTGCATACCCCATCTCAACCACCTGTTTCATATTAAGCATAATGAAACCCTTGTTACCTTTAAAAATAAACCCTGACAGAGGGATAGGTTGCCACAAATTCACCCTTGACCTGTTTTGTTTCATCCTCCTGGATGGGTATTTGCACATTCTCCTAGAACCTAGCTTGTGTTAAACTCCTGGAGGCAGAAGATACAACATGAAAGCAAGTGCTGGTGAGGCTTTAATGACCTTTCAACTGATCCAAATTACATACTATAATATATATATATATATATATATATATATATATATATATATATATATATATATATATATATATATATATATACCTATTGTGACACCCGTGTCCTGGCCCAGCAATCAAGGAGCCTGAATCCTCACCACTAACAAGGGAGTCTCATATAGGAGGAAAGGATAACAAATACACACAATAAAGTGAAATTTTCCTTAAGAGCACACAGAGATCACAGTCCAGGGCTGGTTGCTCCCTTGCTCTCCAGGTCCCCAGTAAGACTCCCCACTGGCACAGCTATAGATCTCAGCCTAGTGGGCAAGCTAAAACATCCATCACCCTCTCTGTCTAACCAGTGCTTCATGTCCTGCCCAATTAGCTGACACACACACACACACACACACACACACACACACACACACACACACACACACACACACACACACAGTTTGAGAAGAGTTTATACAACCACACAGACTCTCTTGGGGAAGGCTGGCACAGGCTCTCCAGCTGTGCCCCTTTTTCCCAGACTATACAGTAGTGCCAGCTGCCATCACCCACTAATGTTTATCAGCTACTCAAATGCCCTTAAAAGGGTGTCCAATTATTACTGTGCAATATTATTATCCAATTGGTAGTATAGCCCAGGGCTAAAGCTATTAGAGTGGCTTTGTACAATTTTACCAAAGGTATGCAAGTACTCTAAAGAGCTTAAATTATCTCTACAAAAACAGCTACAGTTGAAAGGGTTTTAAAAATATTGAATAACAAATAGTCAAAACACAAGACAATACTTTTTACTACACAGTGCTAGTCAAGAGTTCAGAGATCAGAGAAATACTTAAAATATTAAAAACATATACTTTATTCACTTCAAAATTCTTCAGAACATTTAATTTTATAAATACTATATTGGAGAAAAAGAATGCTAGCAGATAGGATAAAAGAACATATTAGAGATGTTAAAAATAATAAAATTACTAGTCCTATTGCTGAGCATTTTACTTGCTGAGTACACCATGGAAATATTGAGAATATGAACATGTTCCATTATATTATAATGATGTTGATAGGCTGCATTTTGATTATGAAATTTGGGACTTTGCATCCACATGGAATGAACAGAAAATACTTAAAATAATTCAGTAGTACAATTCTGACATCACAGAAAAACACAGTCTAATCTTTTTAGTTTCTATCTATTTCTAAGAGAAAGCACAAGTCTAAGATAAACTTACATATAGAACACTGGCAAAGTTCTGATCAGTTGGATGGTCAAGACAAAAATGTTTAATGCTCTCTGATTCTGTTTTTAAAATCACATTCTTGGTTCATATTACATCATTCTTCACACTTCCCTGGGTTCCCAGGCTAACAGAAACTACATTTACATTCTTCACCTCTGGGCAGAAACCAGAGCAATAAAGGACAGTTATGCATGCAAATGCTGGCCATTAACTCTGGCCTTAAAACAATAGCAAGAATTCCTTCATCTAGACTGTCCGGAGCCGTGTTTACATCAAAGGGTCACAATATGCTTTACTTGGTCAGCAGTGTTGTTGGTGCACTGTTGGTACATTTTTTCCAGTTCCACATGTAACACTATTTTTATTTTTGTTTTTATTTTTACCATTTAAGACAACAAGCCTGTGGTTTACATTAATATTTACAGATGACATTATTATCTCCAAAACTCTATCTGGCTAGGCTGCCAGCCTTCATCTATCTTCACACCTATAACCATATGCAGTAAGATCTATCTACCCAGAGGATTATATTATATGTACACCTAGACTAGTTTAAGCAACTGCCAAGTCTCCAAAAATGAAATTTCACCTAATCAGCTTTCACCAAATTATATTTTTTTTTCAGTGGGGTAAGCCCCCAAAACCCATGAACTTGTACATACATACTCCAAAACTGCACAGAAGTGGAGATTCGAGAAAAAAGAAAATCCCACTATTGCTTAAAACTACTTTGAAGAATTGAATTATGAGGATTAGCATCTGCTTAATATTTTCTCAATCCTTTGAAAACTTCCCCCAAATACTGTGTATAGAGTGCTAGATCCATACAGACTACTGCATTATTATTATTATTATATACACATAAACATACATATATATATATATATATATATATATATATATATATATATATATACACACACACACACACACACACACACACACACACACACACACACACACACACACACACACACACCTATAACTCACTCTATCAGGGGTTACATACTCAATCAGCATATTACTGTGCTCTGTACAAAGCAATATAAATAAGGACTGGAAACATTTATGAAGCCAAACTGATTAAACCTGAAAAGGATGCATTTATGTATCCATCCTGGTGAGGGCTGGAAATACTGACAAACTAACTTATCCATACTGATAAGGTTTGGGAACAGACAAGGGCTAGATGATAAGTAAATCCATACATCAAAACTCAAATTAAATGGAGAAAATATTAATATACCAAAATGTACAAGTGGGGAATTGGGTGTCCTTAACAAAGGTGATTTTCATAAGTTGACACAATGAAAATATAAATAAACAAATGGGAAGATCTTCATTTGCCCCTTCTGCCTACCTTGTGAAAGGGAGGAATCACACCTTGCTCATTAAGGATTTCAGTTTTAATGTTTGCTCACTAGGATTCTTCTAGGCCTACATTTGTTTTGCATGCAGAAGGGAAGGGATAGATGAGACAGGAAGATTTACTCATAGGGCCAAGGAAGTTGCACAGGGAGGGAACCTACTTGCAATACATTTGCAGCACAGGGATCAACAAATGATGCTTGCCATCCTATATGGATGACTGCATAATAGATAGACTGCATGGAAGCACAAACAGGCAAGCAGTACTTGTTATACTCGATATATGGAAGGAAAAGGCCTAGGCCGACTAGCATACGAATGGAAGCAACATGTGTAGTTCTGCATAGGCAGACATCTCAGTTCTAATTGAAAATGGAGCTTAGTTACAGAATGTATGACTGCTGATAGCTTTGGGTACAACATTTTTTCAGAAACTAGTACAATTCAATCTTACACAGACAACAACTCATCTTAAACAGTATCCATAGGTATAGGCTCCATAAAGAGCAGTAGGGTAGAACGGAAAAAGCCAACAGCAGCTTAGAAGGAAGTTACTTCTGCATGTTATGACCTTGCCTTCTGATGGGACTGTGCAAAATAAACCTCAGCAAACTTCTGCACCAAACATAGTCAACTTCCTCTTTGATTGGAACCTCATAACCAAAGTGCTCATTATTGTAACATTCTGTCTGGTACAAAATTTGGTCTTCAGGACTTGTTCATAAAATAGGTAACTTCATCCCATAATTGGAGGCTCTGCCCACCTGACCCTTATACATAACTTTTTTTATTATTCTTTTTAACTTACCTGGAGCCAGATGTCGCAAGCCATCAGAGAAAGTCAATTTTCTCATCCTGGGACTAGGAGTGTGGACCGGTCTGTACTGCTTCTGCAGAAGTACTTGGGCTTGGGCACTTTACAGAGCTTAAGTTAAACAAAACTCTAAACAGCTCCGCTCACTCGCTGCAACCTACTGTGCTGCCCTGCTATTTCATATTTCCAAATTCAAACAGGTCCCTGGTAATAGTCCGAGTGAGTCTCTGACAGGCTGTCACTCTACCTCATGAAGCGGAGGTCATCATGCACACTGACTGATCTCCCTTATGAAATGAGATGTTATGAGATTTTTTCCATATGACTCGGACGTCTGATTTCTGAATAGACCTTTTTATGAGAATGGATACGGGAAAGGAAATTAAGCTAGTTACTATTTTTTTTTTTATAGGAAATCAGCAGGAATTTCATCTGGACCTATTTATTGTACTTGGTTTAATTTGTTTGATGTATTTCTTGTATGCTGTGGTGGATACTGATTGAAAAGAGAAAGAGTGAGTATTCATGTAAATGGGACGTAAGATGGACTAGGATGCAGTCAGGTTATTAGAAAATGTCAATTTATTTTGAGTTTGGTTGTGAAGTAGTTAGGTGATGCTAATGATAAATTAATCATTGAAAGCATTAGCTGTTTCTTCTGGTGAGCAATGGGGTTGGGGTTTGGTTGCCCAGGAATGACCCAGTGATGTTTTATTTAACAGAGGTTACATTGGTCCCTGCTGTTAGACAGCTTGCACTGTATCCAAGCCAGCTTCTCCAGACCCATTACTGAGTGTACACTACGATAGGACTAAGTAGGCAGTTGGTGTTTTTATTTATTTGAGTTCATGTTCATGTAGTTGGGGTCAGAGAGGGGCAGAGTGTGTGTGTGTTTGCCTATGTGCATTTGTGTATGGGCATGCTGGAGGGAGGTTGATAACATTTGGTGTAGTAAAATATTTATGAAGTGCTAATGTGATCAATGCAGACATTGTTCCTTGCCATATTGGTCCATGGTAACAGATAAGCTTGTGAAAAAACACTAATATTTTGTATGTACATAGTATGTGGAACAGTTAGTGTATACATCTTGCAAAATTCCTTTTCATTAAATATGCAGTTGTTTTCTGTAAAGTGACTTACTATGTGACACTTAAGGGATGTGAGGATATGCTTTGTTTGGGATGTCATTTTGATGAAGAAAATGGTCTAGGCAAAAAAATATGGATACAGAATGCTTTGTTTTGCTGTACTGCGTTATTCTTTTCAAAATACACAAAAACACGTGCTGCTGTTACAAGAGTGAGGAAAGTTATGTTGTCAGGTAATACTTTCTCTGTTGTTACCAATGTATTTTTCCATCACTGGAGACTCAATAGTGACAGACACATGAATGTTTCGCTCACCAAGTTGGACGAGGAGAAAGTCACGGTCAGTTGCCTGTCCAGTGCCAGGATTCGTCAAATCGCACATGTACTCAGTTCTCTCAGCAACAAGTACCATTATGACTCTGTCATAGTTCATTCTGGAGTGAACAATCTGAGACGTACCTCACTGGACTACATGAAGAGAGAAATGATTGAGCTGTCTGAGTATGTGTACCAGGCAGGTATGTATCTAGCCTTGAGCAGCATAGTACCCTCACCTAGAATGATGCCACAGTATAAACAAAAATTATTGATTTCAATAACTGGCTTAGTTTTTGGTGTCATTCAAAGAGGATCCAATTCCTGTCAGCCTGGAAGCCATGGTCGAAAAACCTCGCTGCTTTGCCAGAAATGGTTTGCACCTGGCACCTCTATGCTTTCAGCTGCTGCCGAAGGTTCTTGCCTCCCCATAGTGCCTTTTTAGGCAAGGTCTCGAAAACAAACTTGCTGGTCTGAAATTTGCCAATCATAACAAAATAAGGGTCATACTGCTAAACGCTAGGAGCTTAAACCAAAAACTGCATACCCTGGAAACACTTCTGTCACTGGAAGATGTAGATGTCTGTGCAGTCACAGAAACCTGGTTCAAGGCCTCAGAGAGTACCCCAGCCTTGCAAGGCTACAATGCCATCCACACCTTCAGACCACAAAATGAATGTGTGAGAACCAAAGGAGGCAGTGTTTCTATCTATATTAGAGATAAATTCACCTCCCGTCTAGTTAGACTGGACAACTCCATGGAGTTACTCCAAGTTCAGGTTACGGTAGGTAAGACCCCCATTTAAGTCATAGCCAGTTATGGATCCTTCTCCATGGGTCATGATGCGCATGAAGCCTACTCGACCAAACTGGATAGAATCCAGATATTGCAGAACACTCTGGTTATGGGGGATTTCAATTATCCCACTATCAAATGTGAAACCTGTGCTAGCCCTAACCTGCTATTGCTGAAGTTCCTTGACTTTGTTAATTCAAATGCCATGTAACAAATTGTTCATATCCCGACAACAAGAATAAACATACTAGATCTTGTCCTCACTAACATGTCAAATAGATGCACTACCACAACTGTCAGGCCCTCATTAGTTAAATATGGCCACAAATCAGTCACCTTCAAGCTGACACTAACACCAGAACTCGCAAAGGGTAAAATCAGACTACAAAACTTCACCAAGGCAAACTGTACCCTCCTAAGTAAAGGTATAAATGCATTCCGAGCCCCACCCCCACCTGGAAGTGGTAATTACACTGAAGATTACACTAAAGCCCTGTGCAATCACCTACATAAGTGTATAGACTTGGCTGTACCAGAAAGAATCAAAGCCAGAGTGCCAAGTAAAAACAAACCACCATGGTGGACATCCAGTGTCAACAAACTTTACAATAAATGCAAAAAGTAGTTGTCCATGAAAACAAAGACAAGACCCCCAACAATGGAAAAGAACCCTCCTCAGCCTCAACAGGCAAATAAGACAATTTGTCAAATCCTTTAAGGGCCTCTTTGAGAAAAACTTAGCTAGCACACCCAAGGATAATCATAAGCCCTTTTACAGCTACGTATGTAGCCTAAAAGGTAGGACCCAAGCATGCGCAGAACTAGTAACCAATGGCATCACACACACACACTGACCCCACAGAGGTAGCAAACCTGCTAGCGGATAGGTTTGGTGAAAGTTTAACCCCCCCATCCCATCCAAATCTATCACAAACCATGCCCTAAACTCCCCCTACCCTACATATCTGGTCATCAAAGCCTTGTCCAAGACAAATAATACAGACTCTATGGGACCAGGCGGCATCACAGGCTGTCTTCTAAACAGGCTAAACCATGAACTAGCACCACCATTAGTACCCTTTTCAATCATAGTCTAACCACAGGCTTTGTTCCTGCGGAATGGACAGCAACAGTTATTCTCCTCCACAAAGGTGGCCTAGCAACAGACCCTGGGAAATTACAGACCCATAAGCCTCATTCGCCTCATCTGTAAGGCCTTGGAATGTATGATTATGGACCTCATAAATAAAGATATACGTGACTTCCAAACCCTGGATCCTACCCAGTTCAGTTTCTTCAAGGGATCCTGATTTTTAAGTTTTGTGCATTTTTTTTGTAAATGTGAGCAGAGCCATTGATGAGGGGAAATGTGTACACACAGCATACCTCGACCTGGCAAAGGCTTTTGACACAATCCCACACTCAGCCATTACTGATAAACTTAGTAAACTGAATGTATACCCCTTTGCTGTAAAATGGGTTGCTAAATGGCTCACAAACCAGACACACACTATCAAAGTGGGTGACTCCACATCAACCAGCAGACCTGTTACCAGCAGAGTGCCACAGAGATCAGTGCTGGTCCCCTACTATTTGGTATATAGTTCTCAGAAGTTCAGGTCAAAACTAAGAGGTTGTGGCTGACCAAGTTTAAAGATGACTGCAAACTGGGTGCAATTATTGAATCCCCAAATGATGTCAGCATACTTCAGGAGGATCTTACACAGACCAACAACTAGTGTGTTAGTCATGATCGCAAACTGAATATAAAGAAATGCATCATCATTCCCTTTGGCACAAACAATGTTCCTTCACACTATCAAATCAACAACAATACCCTAAGTGCCCACAAAGTGGTAAAGGACTTGGGTTCACAAGTTGACCACGACCTTACCTTTGACCGCCATGTGTCTACTGTAGTAAGGAAGGCTTTCTACGTCGCATACTTGATTAGTAAAGGCATCATCTCGAGAGCAAAAGGGGTTATAACCCCTCTATACTCTGCACTAGTTTGGCCTATGATTGATTATAACGCCCTGTTCAGCATGTACCACACAAAGCACCTACAGCAATTGGAGAGGCCTCAGAGGTTTCTAGCAAAGAAGAGCAAGGGATTCCAGCATGTGCTATACACAGACCAACTAAAGTCCCTGTCACTTTACTCTGTATCATATAGACTTCTTAGGGGAGACTTATGCCTGTTTTACAGATCAATCTCAGACCCAAGCCTAATGAACTTGCTGCATATTCGTAAATCAAATGGGACTAGGGCCACCCATTCCAGGGGATTGAATAAGGCCTACAACTTAAATAGGACAAGCTGGAGGGACAGATTTATCACCCAGTGATTGGCGTGTCTTTCAAATAGGCTACCTATTCATGTGAAGCACAGACAGCACCTCTATGACGAGTGGATGGGGTGCCGTAAATTTTTACCGGAAATAGAGCCCACAACCCTCCTGGACATGGGCAGTCACTACTAAATGCAATCTTGGGCATTAACTATAATTTCTATGGCATTACATTGGGATGAAATGGCTAGACTTGAAATGACCTCCGGGTTGATAGCCTAGTAATCTCCTTTGATCCTATAATCATCTTACCCGGGAAAATCCAGCAGTCCTTCCCCTGTATTACCAAACAACCATAAAAACATCCCTACCCAATTTAACAAATACTTTACTGAAACAGTCCAAGCTCTAGCTAACACCCAAAATACTACTAATAGCCCCATATCAACAGCAACCCCCACCTGTTTTAGTACACAAAACAACTACTCCAGCTTTTCCCTGCACCCAGCCCCTACTAATGCAATTGCTAAACTCCTCAAAATACTTAAACCAACCACACTGGCAGCTGATAATCTGCCAGCAGATTTTCTTCAGATAACAGCAGAAGCTATAGCCTATCCTGTGTCCATTCTCATAAATAGGTCATTAGCAGAAAATATGACATATTATACCACTGCACAAAAGGGATAACTCCCGTGAGCTTACCAACTACCGCCCTATTGCGATTCTATCACCTTTATCAAAAATATTAGAGAGAGTAGTTGATTCCCAACTAATGCAGTACCTCCTAAAAATGACCTACTATCCAAATCCCAGGATGATTTCAGACCTTCCCATAGCATCGCCACAGCACTGCTTTCATTTACCAACACTGTCTATCACCTTAGGAACAAAGGACTCTTTGTATCTTCCATATTCTTACACTTAGCCAAAGCCTTTGATATGGTAAACCACAGTATCCTTCTAGAAACTCTATCTACCATTAACATATGCTCCCCCACCATATCATGGTTCTACAACTACTTATCAGACCATCAGCAGGCAGTTCTATGGCAAGACCAACTGTCCCCTCTATTACCAGTAGCCACAGGTGTCCCTCAAGGGTCCATCCTCGGTCCTCTGCTGTTCTCATTATTTACAATCCAGACAGCTTCATCCTCACTCACTGCCTCAATAGTACAATACACTGATGACACCACCATTATATGTGCCCCCCACCCTAAATGAGCTACAAACCATAACCCAGAATAACTTTACTTCTGCAGAAGCATGGTTCACTAACATCAAACTTATTCTTAATCCCAAAAAAAAAAAAAACTCATTCTCTTCAGCCCCAGTAGATCTCCTCCTCTAAACAAGGATTTTACTATAAAATCTAAATATAATACACAGATCACCCCAAAAACACACACAAAACTACTAGGTGTAGAAATTGACAGTAATCTGAAATTCGACATACACATAGCCCAAACAATCAAGAAAGTTAACAAAAAGCTTGGTTCCTTTTACAGGAACAGACAGTTCATCACTAAACATACCAAAGCCACTATTGCAAGGACTCATCTCTTATCCATCCTCCTTTATGCCTCCCTCATCTTAACTAACCTTCGCCAAACCGAACTAAACCAAATAGAAACGTGTTACAACAAGATTGCCAAGTCTGCTACCAATGCCTTTCATAGATCCCATCACTGTCTAGCCCTCAAGCAACTTGACTGGCTTGAGTTACCTCAACTACTCCTACTCAACCGACTCTCAATAGCACACAAACTCTACTACCTTCCTGACAAAATCCCAGCACTGCAGCATCTAATTCAGCCCTACACCGCCACTAGAGCCTTAAGATCTAGTAATTAAAGCCACATAAATGTCATGAAACATAAAAATGAGGCTGGTAAATCCCTCTTTGCCTGTACTATTGCCAGAACCTGGAATTAACTCCCAAACCACTTAACTTCTACCACCTCTATTTTCCAATTTAAAAAACTCCTCAAAACCCACCATTTAAACACCCGGCTTTGCTCATGTTGTTCTCTAGGTTAATCCATTCCACTACACTGTGCTAGAATTCAGCTAAGAATCAACTGCTTGCACTCTGTTTCCCATTGTATACTTGTGTATTCAATAAGTCCTTACAGTACTGTTTGACTGTTCAACCAATGTTATGCTCTCAGCAGAACTAATAACCATCTTCTAGAACAACAAAAAAAAATCTGTATGTTTTACTGTTAAAATGACGTACTATTAAAAACTGTTATTCTCTCCTTATATGTGCTATTTGTATTCTTAATATGTATGACAATATGTTTTCTTATATGTTGCCCATTTTTATCTTATGTAATGTATTGTTATTTGGAGCTTTTCTCCCCGGGCCTCTGCTGAAAATGGACCTGTTTCCAGTCGGACTTTCCCAGTAAACAAATGTAAAATAAAATTAAAAAAAATAAAATAATATCAAAACAACTGATGTTCTAACTGAAATCACTGTTGCAATATTCCAAATAGATATTTTTACCACTGATGTAGGGCCGGGATACCAAACCCTAAAAATCTTTCATTGAGCTTTGTGTCCAATGTATGACTTCAGCCTGAGTGTAAGTGTGCATAAGTGGCTGTATTATCATAAATCCTCAAACTATCGTGCTACAAGCTGGAATGCAAATCTCTCACCTGTTGGTCTAATCTGTGCATTGTCCTTTGTACCGTAAGCCTCATTGGTTCAATTAATTGCCCCAGTGGGAACATTCCTTTTATTTTAACTTTGTTGATTTGTGATTTTATCAAACACATACATACAAATATTTTAATCACAGGCATTAATGCTCTTCTAGCTTGCCAATATACCTAATAAGTGTCCAGGTTCCTCTTAAAAATATCTAAACTAGTACTTGCGTTAATGTAATGTGGTAGTCTGTTCCATGCATCAGCTTCTCTCTCAGGAGCCAATTAGTACATTTCGCATTCCTATAGAATCTTCTACTTAGCTTGTCTCTTCTCTACAACTTTTTAATAACCCCAAACATTCAAAGAGGTGTCTGTCTCTAAATGCCCTACATACCTGAATAAGATCTCCTCTTAGATATCTGTAAGAGACACTGTACGAGTTCAGATATTTTAGTCTTTCATAACAACTTAAATTTTCACATCCATGGATGTCATTGGTATATTTCCGCTGTACACTTTCCAGTTTACTCATGCTAGTTTTCTTATAAGATTTTCATATTGTTATTCCATAGTCAAATTTGGGTCAAATGTAACTAACAAACAATGACTTCATTATTTTTGATTTCCTCAACGTGACAAATCTTTTTATACAACTTACAGTTCTATAACTATCATTAACCAATTGGTTGATATGAATGGATCTAAACATATACCCAGGTCCTTAAACGAGTCTACAGTTTTAGTCACTGTGTGCTGTATTAAATATTCACCTTTCAGTTTATGTCTCCCAAATCTGATATGCTTAGTTTTTAATGTATTTATCAGCATATTATTTTCCTGTGCCCAAATGGTCAATTTAGTCAAGTTCTTGATGTCAACTAGGAGGGGAAAGTGCAACTGTAGTAGGCAGATACCCCACAAAGACCTCCACTACCTGAGCTTTTTTTGTTTAGGTGCAGGGCATGATTACTAAATCTGTTCCATCCATCAGTGCTTCATGCCTAAGATCTTATGTATGCATTTGTCATCTATAAACACTTAGAGGCTCAGCAACATTAACCGTTTAGTTCAAGTTAAGATGGTTGATCCCTCCACATCTCATATACTATCTGTTCTGAAGAAAAATCTCAAAAGGCCTAGGCCTAAAGTTCAGTCTGCTCAATCCAATTCAGATGTACCAGCTAAGGTTGCAGAACCTGCAGTATTGCCATTTGTAGCTTGCTGCTTCAGCAGTTTTTGCCTATTGATGCCTTCTTTACACACACACACACACACACACACACACACACACACACACACACACACACACACACACAAACACACATGCACTTTTTTCTCCATCAGCTGTACATCTTTGTTTGTGTCTTTCGGCTTTTCCCAGTTAGGGGTCGCCACAGCGGAACTCCGGTCCGCTAATGATTGGCAGTAGATTTTTTACGTGCCGAGTTTGCCAACCCTGACGCACAACCGTCAGCGAAGGTACGCCCATTCACGCATGTCTCCACACAGAAGACGCTCTAGCTGAGAATCGAACGGCACAACGTCTTGCTGTGAGACAACGCTACTGCAGCACCACCACCGCAGTTTCCATCTGCTGTACATCTAATTCTACAAAATTCAGCATTCTTATTTCCTTTGTTTCTTACTCAGTATTGTACTACAATGTACATTTTTCTACCCTTTAGCTTATACTGTCTTGTATCTTTTCTGCTACTTTTTATCCACAATTTGTTTTGTTCCCCGTTTCATCTTTTTATGCATTCCCCATATCCCACTCAACAATTGCTATCAGACTTTCTTCCAACCCCACCATCATCCCCAAGTACCTTGGTATAAACTAACTAGATAATCCAGGACATAATCCTTAGCTAGATGAACCTCCTAACTTCATGAAGTACAGATCCTTAAAGCTGCTCAATCCTACTGGAAAAGAGGGGTTATCTACGAAGTGCAAATAGGGTGCCAGGAGGTAGTGCTCTTGGTTAGCTGGCTAGGATCACTAAAAAAGGGCATTCAGTACATTTGTATCTTTTTCCATAGTTCACTCTAGCAATGTACACAGGACATTCGGTCACTTCCCCTCCCTGCCCAGGTTGCTGGCTGAAAAGTCGTTGGTCAACAGCATCATCCAACCTCACAATCTGTACTTCAGAAAAAGAGACTTGCCTGATGGTCACTTCACCTATCTCCTGAGCTGATGGTTAAGAGTGCATTCAGTCTGTTCCACGATATGGGCCACTGGAAAAGCAGATGGATAACTTTCCTGTCTGCAAGCCAGTTGGCTTCTAAAGACATTGCTGGTGTTCTGTTGCTGCCTCCTAATTTTCTTCTACCACTACCAGTTAAGCACTTCCACACAACCTATAAGAAAGCAAAGTATTCTAAATAGCTTTTAGGTCTATATGCAGAAACAAGTAGGGTTTTTCTATCTTCTAGCCACACTCACACTGAGGTGTCCATACACTCCCAGGCTGCCAGACAGAGACTTGGATAACCATTTCCTTCCACACTTCCATGTTCTGTCACTATGCCATCTGTGTTTGGTGAAGCAGTAGAAACTGTTACCCTTGTTTGAAAAGACAACTTACTAGGTTTATCCCTTACACAAAATTACCTATTTCAGTTGTTTCAGTCTTGATACAGTTGTACAACTGGTCAGCTTACAGTCATGGGACCATTTCTTTGTTTAATCATGATGCTTTGCCTGCTCACCACTCTTCATTGAGAAGAACAGAAAGACACACTAGGGTGGGGGCAATTATCTGCAGTCCTGTTGAAAAGTGAGGATTGCAATGGCACCTGGGTTAGACTTAAAGGCAGTTTATCTTTAGAGGAGGTGGGATTGTTCTTAGAACATTCGTAATTGTAATCAGTGGTCTGCAACACAATGCCAGTGTGTATATGAATAGTCCATAGCTTCTTTACATAACAGGGGCATTTCTCAGGCCTTCTCTCTCCACAGTAAACTTGGCACTAAATACATAATAGAGAGTATGGCATCTCAATTCAGAGGGTATTGTGATGTTGCCAGGGAAAACAGCAGAATATGGGGCCAAGGAAAGCCACTTTGCATAGAAGCTAAGACCACCAGGAGCAAAATGAATAACTTGCACTGAAAAAAAACACTACACAAGTATAAATGTAATATGTGTATACAATATTTTAATCATTTGCGACTCCAGTACTGAACTGGGAATCTACAGTGAATTTGTGGGTGCCAACTGTATCTTATGTGACAAAGTCTGGTGGAAATAGTAGGATACACTGGATAGGCATTACCAAAAGAAGCTAAATTATTTTTCTGTACAGACATATTTCAGGGTATGAAGGATACTCTTTGCATTGTGCTTTATAAGAAGTCAGCACAAAAAGCATATATGCATAAATCCTAGGAGTCTAACTTCTACAACCTTGAGAATACAGGTGGGGGCACATGATATTACTGCTGCATTACTGCAATAATATGACTAGATAACAACAATAAATAAAAAAATACTTAACATGCAGTTTTAATTTTAATGGGCGGATGCCTGTAGCTCCCTCACCACTGAAAAACACTTTATTAAGAAGTAGTATTACCTGTTAAAGAATCTATCAACCAAAATGGGGTAAGTAGGTATAAGGCTGGACTTCAAAAAAATGTTGCCTGTTCTTGAGTTGGACCTTTAGAATTGAGCAGATCTGCATGGTCAAGCAGTCAATATTTTCCATCAAAGACTGTTGTTCTATGTTATTTGACTCTATGTCAAAGATAATACTTCAAAGACCAATCAGCATAAGGTTCAGTTCAGATTTCTTTATTCTTGCGCAAGGAGACAAAAAATGCAGATACAGAGTTTGTCTGACTAAAATCAGGAATTGTCACAATTATTATACCTTTCTTACAAGACATTGCCCACTACGACTGATGTAGCAGATCACCAGTTCATTATTTTGTTACTTTACAGTTGTTTTCCAATATTTTCAGCTGACTCTACAAAGTTTAAAAAATATTTTTCAGTAAACAGGATGGCCTTGATGACCACCGGTCAGTTATAACTTTCTTGCTATGTTATGTTACAAGTCTAGGTACTATGGCTAATTCGAGCACAATGCAAGTACAGATTTCTGAAGCAGTTCATTGTTTATAGTATCTAACTTTCTTGCAAATGTGCACTTTTTCATTAGCACGAACAGAGCTTATTGTCCATAATGAATGTATCTACAGAAAGCAGTTTTATTCTTTACTTAATTCCCTGACCTAGCAAATAATTACCTGCTTCTCAGTACATTTCCAAAGCATAAACATGTATTTTGCTGTGCTAGCAGACTAGGTCAGGGTGCATATTGCAGTGTCAGAAAGCACAATTTCAGAAAAGCATATTTGCAGTTTCAAACAGAACTAATGCTGCATATAGAATAAAAACGTGTTAATTTCTTTTTCTGCTTATAATAAGCACTACACACATATGTTAATACATATTTTTCTAACATTTCCCCCCTGTTAATACTTTTTATTCTATTTTCAAAAGCATAAACAGTTTGTTTCTTCTTCTAGCCTCTTCCCTTAAGGATTTGCAGCTAAGAAAGTTATTCAGTTTAAACTTATGAAAGCATTTCATTTTTCAACAGCTCTTCAATTTCAGTACTTTGATACAAAGTCTCAGAAATTGACGTCTATAAAATCTTTGATCAATCTTTTCATGCAGGGAATACCACAGCAAATACATGCTCCTAACAGAAGCAATCCCACACAAATGGCAATCAGTATGTTCATTAGGATGGAACCCCACCCCCCCCAAACAAATTCTGGAAAAAGTCCATCAGTGGGTTTGGGCCTGGCCTGGTCATGTCAGACACTTGCTGAATCACCTCCAAGTGGTCATTAATCTCATGCTTATTATCAGGTATATACGAACAGCACTTGTCTTTTATTAAAGCGCACATACCACCTTTCGCCGCTAGGGTGAAGTCAAGAGCCATGCGGTTTTGAAGTACCACAGTTCTCATTGCATTCAGTTCATCAGTCATTAATTCAAGAGCGGGAAAAGTTGCATTGCTCATGCCCTCGAGAAGTTTGGATAGTTTTCTCAGTTCCCAAATTGATTTAACTGCGCCATATGCAGGGGCTATGCCAGCCCAGGATATAATACTGTCACTCAAGTCCATGTGTGCTAGTTTACTCTTGTCTTTCACGGAATTATGGTTTCTCCAACCTGCTACGATCTGTCCCATCAGATTCTCAGGGTTCTTGATTGGATTTTCTGTTTTTTTGCAACTTCTCTGACGTTTCGAATTCTCCCATGAGGCAAAGCTGTAGTGTGTCGTATGGCCGGGACCAGGTAACCCAAAAAACAACTGCCGGACCAATTCTCAGGCAAACATTTGTATGCCTTTTTCCCACATCTACCTTAGTATTGATATACACCTTCCCTGCATGAAACATTTTCTTATCTATAATAGGACAGTTGCTTTAAAAGAACAGGATTATGTTGTATATCACTGACAGTTTTATGCAAGGACTCAAAGTATGAGTCATAATCTGCATCACAAATTGTTTCTACATTTTTAGCATTTTTAGGTTTAATATAACATTTATAAGAAACAGTCACATTACATTTACTTCAACCCACCTGAATTGTATCATTTTTGAAAAAACACACAATTCCTGTTTGTGTAACAGGTAGGAATAATGCAATTTTGTCTCTAGATTTTACAGGTGTAGTCTCAAAAATCAAGTTTTCCCAGGTCTCATTGACCCCTAGGGGGACAGCAACCATTAGTAATCCCCCGTATGCTGTCGGTATAGCTGTGCAAATTCAGCAATTTGAAATATTAAAAGTCTCAGCATACACATATTTGATTGCTTTGTAAGTGTTAAAGTTCGGATGCCAGTCTATGAGTGTTGAATCACATTTGTTCAGTCTAGCTGGTGTGGCTGAAGAAAAGAAAGGCCACAGCAAGAAGAACATTATCACCAATACAGTTATCAAGATGAGTATGCAACACTGCTTAAGTTGCTCAACATTTCTATTATCTCTAGGTCTTGTCATTTCACTGCTGCTGTGTATCAGCAAGATTTTTATCAAATTCAAAGTTTTTAACTAGTTTACAGTGTGTCAAATGAATCCAAGATGAACGTTCCGCAATCTTGACTGCTGTGGGCGTGCTCAGCAGTACTTGATACGGACCTTCCCACTTTGGAGTCGTCCAATTCTTTTTCTTGATCGTCTTCACCCAGATCCACGTACCTAGGGTCACTGCTACTTCGGATGGTTTGGTTTGGTCTTTATCTGAAACAGAATTAAACTGTAAAAGATGTTTGTTATTCAGCATATTCCTCATGTATTCTACAAGTGTCCAATCTGCTTCCTGATCTGCAGGCATGAGAGGTCTCCACTGAGGTATATAATAAGCTCTCCCAAAAATCTTTTCAAAAGGTGTTAATCCTTTTGCATTTGGAACAGTTCTCATGCTCAACAGTGCCAGGGGCAGACAGTACACCCAATTCTTTTGCGTATCAATCATACGTTTTTTAAGTTTATTCTTTAAAACTCCATTGTGCCTCTCTACTAACCCTGCAGACTGAGGGTGATATGCACAGTGATGTTTTAAAGAAATCCCAAAATATCGGCTCAATTGTTGTATAGTTTGATTTACGAAATGTGTACCATTGTCACTGTAGATCCTTTCCGGTATGCCAAATCTAGGAATGATTTCTTTAACTAGGGTCTTTGCAACAGTAGCTGCATCTGGTTTACAGGTTGGAAAGGCCTCCACCCATTTGGAGAACATATCCACAATGACAAGGCAGTACTTTTTGTTTTCACATTTGCTCAATTCTATGAAATCCATACAGATAGCATGAAACTGATACGGTGGTGTAGGGAAACTCCCTTGCTTGGGCTTCAATGCCCCTTGTGCATGATGTCTATTACAAGTGTGGCATGAGAGACAAAATTTTTTAGTATAATTTGTAAATCCGTACGTAGCGAATACCCGATTCACTAACTGTACCATCCCCCCTGTTGAGACATGTCTTTGCCCATGGCTCAACAAAGCTGCATATCTAAATAAATTAGATGGTAATATCGGTTTTCCCTCTTTGGAGATGTACAGCCCTTTTTCGAGAATTGCTCCTCGTCTTTTCCACTTTTGTTTCTCAGCTCGTGTAGTAAGTGTTTGCATTGTTTTCAACATTTCTAAGTCTAAAATCTCAGAAGGTTGTAATTCCTCGTTCAAAAGAAATGCTTCTGAGGCTGCTTGCTTTGCAGCTGTGTCAGCTCTCGCATTGCCTTTTGAAATCCTATCTCGTTGTTTTGTGTGAGCTATGCATTTACAAATAGCTACTTTCTGAGGTAACTGAATAGATTCTAACAAATCTAAAATAAACTGTGCATGATTAATCGGTTTGCCAGTAGATGTCACCATTCCTCAATTTTTCCACTGCTGTGCAAAAACATGTACAGTAGAAAAAGCATACTGGCTGTCTGTAAAAATGTTTACGCTCTTACCCTTTGCTAGGGTACATGCCCGTGTCAAGGCAATCAACTCTGCTGCTTGTGCAGACAAGCTATGTGGTAAAGGTTTTGCTTCTTCAATCTCAGTATCAGAAACTACTGCATAACCTGTTAGGTTCTGTCCTGTAGGACTCTATCTGCATGAGCCCTGCATGAGCTGTCCATGTAATATGTCACCTTGGCATCATCCAAGGGAACATCCGTAAGGTCTTTTCTAGGCAGTGTCTTTTGCTCAATTACCTGCAGGCAGCTATGGGGTGTGCCATCCATAGGAGTTGGGAGCAAGGTAGACGGATTCAAAGTTGTACATTGTTCAATTGTCATATCAGGTTGGCTCAGCAATATAGTCATACAAAAAAGATGCCTAGCAGGGAAAAAATATGCTACCTTTTCTTGCAGTAAAATGATTGCGACTGCATGAGGCACTCTCAATGTGAGAGGGTGGAACAACACTACTGAGGCCGAAGCCTGCACTGCCATTGCAGCTGCAACTACTGCTTGTACACAGTGAGGTAGAGACCGCGCCACTGGGTCCAGCTGTGATGAATAATAAGCAATGGGGCGCTGCTTGTCCCCATGCTATTGAGTCAACACTGATGTCATATAACCTTGCTTGCAATCTACAGTTTGGAAAAAACATTTGTGATAGTTCGGTAATCCTAAAACTAATGATGATGCTATCAATTGTTTCAGTTTGCAGAAAGCTAATTCTGCTTCTGGTGTCCATTGTATTAAATCTTGTGCTGCCATAGGCTTCTTAAAAATCAGGTCGGTTAAAGGTGCAGATTCCAAAGCATAGTTTGGGATCCAGCTCCGACAAAAATTAGTCGTACCCAGGAAGGACATCATTTCCTTCTTGGTTGTAGGTTTTGGTGCTTGTAAAATCGCTACTTTTCTGTCCTCATCTAATGTCCTGCCATCTTTGGATATCACATATCCAAGGTATTTCACTTGTTTTCTCCAAAGCTGCAATTTATTTTTGCTTACTTTGTGTCCTTCAGTGGCTAACAATTTTAGTAATGCTACAGTATCTTCCTTACAATCTTGCTGGGTGGGGGCGGCCAGCAGAATATCATCAACATAAAGTAAAATTTGACTACCTTTCGGTGGGGTAAATCCCGCCAAATTACTTGCCATCTCTTGCGAGAATATTGTTGGGTTTTCACTATATCCCTGTGGTAGTCATGTATATGTGTACCGTTTCCCCTGAAATGTAAATGCAAACCAATACTGGCTGTCAGGGTGTATCGGAATTGAAAAGAACGCATTGCTGATATCTACCACAGAAAAATACTTCTGTTGAGGTTTTAAATCATTCAACAGGGTGTGTGGATCTGGCACCGTAGGTGCTCTTGGTATTACTGTGTCATTTACAGCTTGTAAATATTGGACCATATGCCATTCTCCATTTGCTTTCTTAACTGGGAATAAGGGTGTGTTACATGGTGAATCAGGAGATTCCACCAGTATTCCCTCCTTAAGTAAAGCTGCTATGATAGGTTTAATACCTGCTTCTGCATCTCTTCTCAAGGGGTACTGTCTTTTTTTGTGGTCTAAATGCTGACTTTGGTGTGATAGTAACTGGTCCTGCTGTACGAATAAGTCCTACATCTGATTTTCCTGTTGACCAGAGAGTTTCTGGTATGTCTAACAAAGCTCTTTCTTCCTCTTCTAATAAGAGGGTTTCTCAGCTGTCCTCGCTGGACTGCAAGTGTACAGCTGGGTGTGTTTGTGTTATCCAGTTCAATTTCTGTCTTTGTACTCCCTGTTCTGATAGTTCTGATTCTGTCTGTTTTTCCCATTTTGTAACTTTTTCTCCTAGGTTTACCCATTTGAAATCTTTCTCTTTAGTTAACATGTGGTAATAGATTCGATTTATAAAGTGCAAAGAATTCCTGGGGTAATGAACAGCTAACTACACTGTTCCCTTTCATATCCCAGTACAGATTACACAGTACCAATCTGTTTGCATGATTTGTAAACAACTATTGCTCATATTCTTTGTCAGGTCCTGGTGTATTACAATAATACAGAGTACAGTGCAACAGGTGTTGCATGTCAATGCAAAGGGAGGAGAACTTACTTATCGCTACATTCATTGGCTCTTCAGTAACTGCTCCAGGGCCGGTCGTAACCAAGTCCTGGCTGTACCAGTAAAATGTCTCACCTTCCGTTTGCACTGCAAAAGTATTAGTTTGTCGCTGTTCTTCCATACCCTGCATGGTTTGAACTACTTTTATGCCTAATAGTTGCATAAGATCTCTGCCCAAAAGGTTCACTGGGCATTTTGCAGAAACAACAATTTTGCTTTTCTGGGTCAATCCTGAAACAGGATCTGTTATTGTAATGTTATGGGAGAGAGGCTCCCGATACAGCTGTCCATTAGCTGCTTTCACTAGTATAAAGTCATGTGATTCTGAATTTTCTGGTAGTTTGGAGGGGTGTACCAGGGTTCGTGATGCCCCTGAATCGCACAAAATTTGACTTCCCTCCCTTCTACCAGGAGTGTAACTTCTGATTTTGTGTCAGCCAAATAGAGCTCTAAGCTCAATAAGGCTAGGTCTAATATTTCAGTAGCTTCCTGTACTTTCTCTATTTCTTCTATCACATTCTCTACTCCTTCTATCACATTCTCATTTGTCCCTTTCCTATTATTCCTATCTAGTGATTCTTGACTTTCATATAGTCAGTCCTCACCCTCATCGTTTTTATCCTCCACTGCTGCCTTCTTATTTTTCTTGCAATCCCTTGCCAAGTGTCCCTTTTTCCCCGCATTTGAAGCACTCACCTCTTTTCTTTCTCCCCTCAAAGTCCTCTGATCGCTGATCAGATTGTTTGTTTCCCTGAGCATTCTTTTTGCCCTTTTGTCCGGACTGTACTAAATAAACTTCTCCATCGTCCACAGCAAATACTTGGGCTTTCTTTTTCTTTTTGTTGTTAAAATGCCTTTCGGCATGTCTAGCATATTCAAGCAGTGATTGTAGTCTGCTTGTACGATGGTCTACCATATGTTTTGTAATAAAACTACTTATGGGTGCAATACAGCCTTTTAAAAATGCATTCTTTAACTGCTGCTCATACGGGGAATCTTGTGTCTGGTCTTCAGGAACCTGCATTCCACAGTGATTGTTAAAACATTCTAACAGTCTGGCATAATATCTATCAACATTTTCACTTTCTTGTTGGATGCATTGATTAATGCAAGTCCAGTCTAACCTAGGCTTCAATTTCTCAGAGATTCGGTCTGTCGGACGTTTCACTCGGTTGTCTAGTTCTGCGCTGCTATGTGGGAGGGACTTAAGTGCAGCATCACGGGGATTCCAGTTGCCACTGTTCATGTGCCAGTCTGGACCTACTATTTGTCTGACGACTTTTTCTACTTCCTCTCCGTTTAAGTGATAACTTAACCTCATGCCCTGTAAGTCTTCTAGGAACTTTCTAAAATTAACTTTTGGATGGGGAATTCCCTCTGTGGCTTTCCGGACATCTTCCGGTGTCCACGGTCTGTATACCAGGAGAGTTGGGTCCTGCCCTTCTTGTCCTGCCTGAGGATTTGGTACTTCTATGAGTGGACATATCTCTTCTTCACTCATAGCTCCTGAATTTCCATTCATTTGATATAATTCAATATCCTCTCTCAAATTACGTGTTTGAGACCTGGTCTCGATAGGATCTCTAACGAACGGTTTTGGTTTCATAGAAATAGCTGGGTATAGCGGAGGTGGGCCAGCTTGTTCATTTTCTTCGGATTTTGGTAAGGGAACCGGTGAGGGTGGAGGGGCCGATGCTATAATCAAGTTATTATCCTCTTTATCTAGAAACATTGCTTTTGAATTTTTATTCTTTTGTTCTCTTCGGTTTACTTCCTCAATCCACCTGTGTGCCTGAGGAATTCCCAATTTGCGCTGTTTTTTAACCCGACCTTTGGAATCGGTTTTTAGCTGTCTAATAAGTTTGATAAGCGAGGATTTTTCTAATTTCCCATCAAATTCATATTTATTAACCCATTTTGCATAGTATTTGACATTATTGGCACGTCGTGATTGCATATATTTTGCGTCTTCGGTTAACGATGGGCTTCGGGATCTTTTTGTTTTTGTGCACGTATTACCCATTTTGTTCTAACCTATTAAATGTTACATAACCCTTTTTATTTAACGTGGTACCACAAGTGTTTATAGTCTCTTCAGACTACCTGCCTACCTATTCTGTTTTCCTTATCTATGACAAGATAGCAATATTTCTGTCCCTGAATTTAACAAATTCTAGCAGAACAAATACAATCAAGTCCCTGATCTAAAACAGAAAAAAGTAGATTTCACCCTACCTGAGCCTCAGCGATTGGTCACTCACTGTTCGAACGAAACCCGCCTTCAGTCGTAGATCAGAAAAGTGGCTGGCCACTTTTGCACGACAATTCTGTCGGAGGTCTTTCAAACAAGAAGAACCGATGTGGTGCCTTCCCTGTGCAGTTTCATGCCACCAGGCCCATCTGATCCATGGCTAAACGGAGGCTTCCGGCTCTCGAAGGACCAGAAAATGTCAAAGATAATACTTCAAAGACCAATCAGCATAAGGTTCAGTTCAGGTTTCTTTATTCTTGCGCAAGGAGACAAAAAATGCAGATACAGAGTTTGTCTGACTAAAATCAGGAAGTGTCACAATTATTATACCTTTCTTACAAGACATTGCCCACTACGACTGATGTAGCAGATCACCAGTTCATTATTTTGTTACTTTACAGTTGTTTTCCAATATTTTCAGCTGACTCTACAAAGTTTAAAAAAGATTTTTCAGTAAACAGGATGGCCTTGACGACCACCGGTCAGTTATAACTTTCTTGCTATGTTATGTTACAAGTCTAGGTACTATGGCTAATTTGAGCACAATGCAAGTACAGATTTCTGAAGCAGTTCATTGTTTATAGTATTTAACTTTCTTGCAAATGTGCACTTTTTCATTAGCACGAACAGAGCTTATTGTCCATAATGAATGGATCTACAGAAAGCAGTTTTATTCTTTATTTAAATCCCTGACCTAGCAAATTATCACCTGCTTCTCAGCACATTTCCAAAGCATAAACATGTATTTTGCTGTGCTAGCAGACTAGGTCAGGGTGCATCTTGCAGTGTCAGAAAGCACAATTTCAGAAAAGCATGTTTGCAGTTTCAAACAGAACTAATGCTGCATATAGAATAAAAACGTGTTAATTTCTTTTTCTGCTTATAATAAGCACTACACACATATGTTAATACATATTTTTCTAACACTCTACTTACAGTTTTGCAATATAGAAGCCATACTCTAGTTAAAGTTTCTAATGCAGGAGCCATTATTTCTTCTGATGTTTCCTAGTATGACATTAATTCTCAGTTTCCAAATTGTGTGTGTGTATGTGTGTGTGTACATGCAAAACCACATGTAAATGATTTCACAGCACATAAATGGTTGCGGTCACTGATAACAAGCACTCATTTAAATTGTTAGTGTTTCGGCAAAGTGCATGTGTTCTTTAGGCTATTGTGGAACAACCCTCAACTCTATGCATTGTTTTCTTATTGTAGGTATTTTTACCGTGTTGTAAATATCACATGCACCTTCTTATGCCTGATATACAAACACTGTATATACACTGTGTTAGTGTCAGTGGTACAACAGGTAGCATACTTACCTTTGGTGCAGAAGGCTGTTGATTCTATTCCCATACCAGGTAGAAAGATTGCTGGCACTGCAATAAAGCATAAAGGGGTACTGTACTCCTGAGTGTGTCATCCCACTGATGAAACATTAAAGTGAAGTCCCATTTGCTATGGTGGAGGTTCTGCCATAATGATAGTCTGCAGACTGATAGCCTAGTATGAACTAGACAGTGTACTATATAACAATAACATTTAAACATGGTTACCACAAGGATATAATCCAAAGTGGGTTAATAGTACATTTACCTACATGCTACCAGACCATTTCTTGATGCCAATTTAAACTTAACTTTCACCCATAAAAAGAAAAAAAAAACTGCGCACTATAAGGCCAAGGTGCTCACAGTGCAAATACAAACAATTGGAAAGTTGTTTCTGGAAATGCAGACTTAGTACAAGTCCTTGGTAATGGCCCTCACTTTGTTTATAAGAAAAATCAAAGCAACAAGCATATATTAGAAAATAATAAATCATGTCCCCCCCCCCACTTATTAGTGGTGAAACTGGTGGTATGTTTAAATGTTCAGGGTATAGGGCATGTAGATTTATTTTTGAGGGTCCCTTTGTATTTTTGCAACACTTGAATTACACTATCCCAGTCCCTGGAAAACTGCATTGTGGTACTATGGGCATAGTGTATCTCGCGATGTGTTCAACATGTCCAGCCTTTTATGTTGGTACGTCCACCAGAAGTTTAAGGAAAAGGATACTGGAAAACACGTATGCCATAAAGACAAAAATTTGAGTTGCATGTAAATAAAACCATCAGAGCTGTTAACCAAAAGCTGGGCTCACTATATAGAAATAAACCTTTTCTAACCCCACTAGCCCGTACTACTATAGCCTGCTTTCATCTACTCCCTAGCTTGCTATATGTTTCCCCATACTCTCCAACTTGAATAAGACTGAAATGAATAAACTCACCTGTAGTTATAACCATATAGCTAGAGTTACTACCAACTCTACATACAGGACCCATCATTGCCAAAACCTTGAGCTCCTAGGGTGGTTAGAGTTCCCTAACCTACTTCGGTTCAACCAGCTCATAGTTGCACACAAAATTCTCACACACCCAGAAAAATCACCTGCTCTTAGAAACATTATAAAACCATACTGTCACCCCAGGCCACTCCGCTCAGCTAACAAACTAATGATCCAGACTCAAAGAGCTAGTAACTGGGCTGGAGACTCACTATTTATCAACTTCGTTGGAAAACCTGGAACTTACTCCCCGCCAACCTTACACTTGAACCTTCTCTCAATCTGTTTAAAAAAGGCCTTAAACAATATTTTAAAAAACACTGGCTCTGCCCCTGCACTAACTCAGATTAATCTCCATAGACACCCTGTCAACTATACTCTCTTAACTAATGCCTATTTGTGCCAATATCTGTAGAATACTACATAATATTTAACTATTTAGAAAAATGCTATATTGCAAACTGTATATTCCATAGGGCTGCTTTAAGTATCTACTGTTTACCCTAGTGCCATAATTAATGAAAAACTGTTAAATTCTTATGTTTTTTCTCCTATGTGAATATAATTCCTACTCTGTCTTAGTTAACAGACTCTTGAATAATGTATCACATCTATAATTGCTGTTCTTCTTATAATCTGCTATGCTTATTACTGTTATTGCTTGTATCTGTGATTTGGAGCTTTTCTCCCCGGGCCTCCCCTGAAAATGGATGTGTATCCAGTCGGACTATCCCGGTTAACAAATGTAAAATAAAAATAAAATAAATAAATAGTAATAATGCCCTTTACAAACATTCCCTGACTTGCTCCAGTTGGAAGAAGGTCACCTTTCAATATTGGAGGTTGTTAAACAAGATCTAAGGGGAGGGGATTACAGGAACTATGTGGAACAGAGAAGCAGAATGGCAGATTAAGCTTATATCCTATTCAGCCCCTGGTTTGAATGATATGGTGAACATTAAATGTTTTTAAAAAAATAGAAAAATTGCTAAAGTTTACTTGCAAGGGTCAAACTTCAACGTTTTTGTTACAAGATTTTTGGTGTGTTTTTTATTCATTTCTTATTCATTAATTATTTGTTCATTTTTTTAATTGATTTATTGGTATGATGACATGATTGGATAAAAGTTTTTTGAATGGATTTAAATGTGAATTCTCAGTGTAATTAAACATTTCTGAGGAAGTCTTTGGGACGAATAGCGAATATTAAATTTCAACAATGCTAAAAAATGTGTTGAGTCTCCCTGGTGCTTTTTGGTGGCTTTGTTTAAATTTCACCCATTTCATACGTCATGACATTTTGTTTATTGAAGCAGACTAATGTGGTCATTCAAATTACTGTTTTTTCAGCTAATGACAAATTTGTTTCAGTGTTTCTCCAGATTTCTGTTATAATTATTTCTCCATGTCCATTCCATTTCTGTTACAGGCTTATAATCAAGGCATTTGAAACATTTACATTTTTTCGATAAATTTCTCTACACAAAATCCATCTAAACTGTTGAATAAAACTATAAAAAAGTTACATATTCTAGTCAGCTCACTGGCACAATGCTATTGACTAAATAAGTTTGCATGTGAATTGCCTGCTATCTGTGAGAACATGTTAGGAGTTCTTGATTTGGACACAGGGTGCTAGATGAGATGAAAATGTCCACATTCAGTGTCATGAGACAATAACTACTACAATGTTTTAGCTGGATACTAAAATAATTTCATTGCATTACATGAGAAGTTTAGATAACAAGACTTTTTTTTAAAATATATGCATTAAATGAATGAATACATTTTTAAGCAGGGTACTGCACTGATTGCAAAGTGTTAATTTTAGTTATTGCTAGAGTGAATCCTGTACAGAATTTGACTTTTTTTTAATTTGTTGTGGGTGTGATTGCTGGTGGGTGTTTTTATCTAGGAGGTGATGATGCCTGTCACTTCATGCAGATTCACATTAGTTTTAGAACTGCTGATACAGGATGGTTGGATGACAGTATAGTGTTTTTTTTTTTTTTTTTTTAATTTTTACATTGCATACACTTTATGGTTGGTGACATTAGATGCATGAACTAGAATTAGTGGACTGTGTGGAAAGGACCCTTTGTAATTTGTTTGGAAAACAACAAGCTGTGTAGAATGAGATCTATGTAACCAGTTCATAAACCATGCTTATACTACATAGCTACTGGACATTACAGGTAAGTAGAGATTTTTATGATTGAGATAATCTTATTTAAACTGTGATGAATTATTAATGCCATCCATTTTGTTTGATGTAACTGTCGATGAAGCAAAGAAGCTGTGATGATCAATTTAGTGTAACTCTTGTAGTATTTTATGTTTCCATGGTACAATGTTTTCTGCTCCCAGTTTCATTTTTTTACAGGTTGCTAGTCTTTAAATGCACATTATTTGCTGA
>NC_056738.1:516861477-516916477 GCF_019279795.1 Protopterus annectens | reverse complement strand
CCGCCTAGGGTGCCGGTGTAGCAGGGGCACTTTTCCAGTAATTATTTGGTGTATGTAGACCAGGATGAGGGCACCAGGTAATGTGTTGGGGGGCGCCGTGGAGCTGTTTTGCCTAGGGCACCAGTTGACCTAGGGCCGCTCCTGCAGATAATGGCTATATTATGTTGTTTAAGCTGTATGTAGATTTTGTGCAAGTCACTTGGAGAAGCAGTCAGCTTTGTAGGATATGTCTCCTAGAAGAATTAATGGGACTTGTTTAGACCACGCACTTGGATTACAGGTAAGAGAACATTTCTGTGTTTGGGAGATTCTTATTTAAACTGTGAATTATTGATGGCACCTCTTGTGTTTGGTGCAATTACTGGATAATTTTAATTAGAAAGTATAGATTTGGTGCACGTTTCCATGTTGTATGGTAGTGCAAAGTTATGTTTTGCTTTTAATTTTTTTAGAGGTTGCTAGTTTCACAGCACTCTGTGCAGTTATTTCTGTGTGTGTGTGTATGTGTGTGGGAGGTGTTATTTACTGTAGTAACGTGCTATTTTTTTCCATGACTGGTTGGGAGTCTGATTTTGCAGAAGGTGTACCATGTTCTTTTGCTTTGCTCTGCAGGACTTTAGCGAATCTGAGAGCATGTGGTCATTGTTGAAGATTTTTGTGTGTCTTATTAGTTAGTTTTTTTACACTATTTATTGTGTTTTACTTTTGTGGATAGTCACAAAATGTTTAGAAATAGTTTTCCTGAGGGGTTGTAAAACCAGAGTTCTGATTTCACCTCCTGGTATTTTATGTGGTAGCAATTATGGCCATGTTTTATTGCTTGGATACTGGGTAGGTTTTCCGGCGAAATTGAAGTATAATAACCCACCAGATGCGCAGTAGCATGCCCTGCCCAAACCCTGCCTGTGACCATTTTGACTGCACTGCCCACCGTTTGATTGAAAGATGCCACCAAAACACAAGGTAATTTAGACCTATATTTCAACATTAATAAAGCAGTTTTTAAATATTTTTCATGCTATATCACTACTTATCACTACTGCTCATCAAACACATTTTAAAATATTAGTGCTATTAATTCTATTGTTTCTGCTACATGACAAGGATTTACCGTTACATTTGCATTGCGTGTCAACAATGCCGTTGTTAATCCCCACCCACCGGCATGTCAATCACGACGGGCACGCTCATTCCTGCGCAAACTCAGTGGTGTGTTAATACACTTCAATTTCGCAGGTTTTCCTCCTGGCTCAGTTGAAACAGCGGTACACAATACAACAACATGACTCCAGTAAGACATTGTGGTACATGCTTACAAGCCTATTGAAGGATGCTACAGGTTAGTGTACATTTTTATGTTTTGAGAGATTATTTAATTTCTCTTTAGTTATTTACGTCAACTCTGGAATTCAGAGTATATGTTGCAGGAAGAAATAAGTATAAATGATGTATCTAGTGTATTTTTGTGCCAAGTTTTGTGCATAAGTAATAGGTTCATAGGTTTACACTAGCCACCAGGGTCTTTACAAACCTAGTCATGCAACCCAACCCAATTTTATCCTCGAGTTCCTTGGACACCTACATGGTGGAGTACATTAGTAAAGAGATAGCTAAGGGTTTTGTGGGGGGATATGTTAGTCAGGGATTAATTTACTTACTATTGACTTCTGTCCATCAGAGACATGTGAGCCAGACTGGGGAGAGGGTGCATTTATTGCGTCCCATCCTATGATCAAGGTTTCCTTTAAATAGGGTCAGGGGATGAATTTTGCTTAACATAGATGGGGAGCTTATTATATAGCATGGAGATCCTTTAAGACACATAGCAGTCTCTCCAGCAAGTTCTATTTATGTCACAGGCAAAGCTCAGGTGTTTCGATCTACCTGTTGTTTGTGTTGCAAATGTGCAAGATATCCATCACAGCTGGATATGAGGATGCCTTACATGCCAGGCATAGATCATCTCTCAGTAACCTGTAGGAGACTAAGTACAGCTATAGGCCTTAAGGTGATCTGTATAGGACAGGGTATTTGGGTATTCTTATCCTGGATTCTCCTGGTGAGGAACCTTTGAGGGCATTCCAACTGCTGCAAGTGCCTGGCTAAGGACATGGGGGCATTGTGGGTCTGATAAGGGCTGAGTATACTGGTACTGTAACTTCCCTGGACTTGGATGCCATACCTTGGCTTGTGAGTTGGGTAACATAAAATTATTTTTTTTTTTACTATTTACTATTTATTTATTGTGTGTTTGTTTGTTTAACCATGTTTTTCCAACTGAGCCAATGGCCCATTTTCAGTGGAGACCCAAGGATAAAAGCTCCAGTTACATTTACAGAAATTTGACAATTACAATAACAAGAACTTATACATCAATATTAATGGAACAGTGTTATACAGTTGTGTTGTAGTAGGAGACTGTACATACAGTATAGCAAGGTAAAATTCAATGCAAAAAATTATCTGCAATGCAAAAATATTTACAGGAAAGAGTATGAGTCTGTAGTAAATTATATAATTAGATAAAGAAACAAAAGGGTAGATAAGGGAGTGGGAGAGAGTATAGTTAGGTAGCAAGTAGTTAAGATAACAGGTTGAAGTCTGACATTAGAAAAGATAGGGGATTAGTGAGACAGGAAGGTAAGAGTAGAGGTGAATATGAAAAAATGAGAGGATGGGGAGTAGGGAGACAGGGGTATAATAGAGGGAGGTCAGGTAGGGTGAGAACAAGAGCACTGCCAGTGAGATGATAGGTGGGATTGGAGCAAGGACTTAAAGGCAGATGGGTTGTTGGTGGTATGAATGTGTGGTGGGACAGAATTCCAGAGTCTCCTGTCTAAGTGTTAGACAAAGGCTACATTACTGTCTATATATATTCCCAGATCTTTAGCTATTAAGTCAACTTGTATACCCCACTCCCACTTGTTAACACCACCTATCAGCTACCTACAATAAGAGAATAATTTGATAATTTCTTTTCTTTTGTAAGGGTATACATATGTACACGTATTAAAGTATACTCAAATGATCAACTAAAGATGGACCCCTATCCTCAAAAAAAAAAAAAAAAAAAAAAAAAAAAATATATATATATATGACTTTACTATATTGTAATAACTTTCTCCTTTTCACTAAAGTGCCTATTGTATATTGTACTTTCTTTATTGTCTCTAGATATTTCTGTTAAATTCTATATAAAACCAACACTGTACCTGTCAATGTTGTTCTTGTTTTATTGGAGCTTTTCTCCCCGGGCCTCCGCTGAAAATGGGCTCACACTCAGATGGACTATCCCAGTCAACAAATGTAAAATAAATAAACTCTTAGTGGTGTTTTATATATGGTTCATAGGTGTTTACTAGGCTAACAACCACAAAGGCCTTTTTAAGCCTAGACATGCATTCCAAATATTTGACAACTTCTGGTAGCCTTGATAAGTGTAAGAAGGGGCCTGGGAGATGAAGCATTTCCAAGCAGGGGCCTGGGAGATGAACCATTTACAGATTGCCTGTGTCCATTAGAGACATAAGTGCCAAGTTAAGGAATGGGAAGAATTTCCTGTTCCTCATCCTGTTATCCAAATTATACTTGAATTGGGTTAGGGAGGAGCTCTGCTTCACTTGGATGGATATGCCTGTTCCAGAATTGGGGCAGTGTCCGGGATACATACCTGTCTCTCCAGCAGGTTCTATTTATATCATAGGCAAGGTTCAAGTCTTTAGAATGGGTAATTCTGGTGTTGTTTGTTTTGGTGATATGCAGGAGATCCATCAGAATGGGGTTTGACAATGTCCTGTATGCCAGGAATAGATATCCCCTCAGCAGCCTGTAGGAGACAGAGTACAGGGACAGGGCCTTGAGGTGGTCTGCATAGGACATTTTACTTATGCCCTGTATTATTTTAGTGAGGATCCTCTGTTGATGATCCATCTGTTGGATATGCCTGGTTAGGTACATACCAAAGGGGGCATTGTACTCAATGATAGGTCTGAATGCCGACTACAGTTGAACAGTGACTTTCTTGGACCTTGATGCCATACCTTTGTTTATAAGTTGCACAACATAGAATGATTTCCTCACTACTGTAGAAGTGATGGTCAAAGGCTAGAATACTGTCTGTGTGTGTTCCTAAGTCCCTAACTACTGGGTCAACTCTAAGGGGTGTGTTGTCAACATGATAGTTACCAGGGGTGGATGACTTCTTGAAGGATACTATTATGCATTTCTTGGCATTGAGTTTTAGTCTGTGGCTTTGACACCAGCTGTTTGTCTGTGTCAGCCCTTCCTGGAGAACATTTGTATCAGTGTGGGATTCAATGACAACTTCTAATTTGCAATCATCTGCAAATTTAGGTTCATAGGTCCATAGATTAGCACTAGTCTAACTGCTCTTGGGGGTCATTTTAAGCCTAGCCAATTACCCCATGTGAGACTCAAACCCTGCACCTTATGTCTGTCAGGTAAACACCTTAAACATTATGCCAGCTTTAGTTAGCCAGAGATCACAGACATTGGCCTTTACTTCAGAGAAGTAAATGCCAAAAAGTAGTAGTCCAAGGACTGTTCCTTGAAGAAGTCGGGTTCCTATTAAGTTGTTGAATTCCTGAAACTTCGAACCTGAGAACATCGAACTCAGATGTTCGAAGTTTCAGGAATTCGAACTAAAAAAAAAAATACAAACCCTAACAGCTACCTAACTGTTGCAAGCAGGGGGCAAGCCTCCCTGCACCCCCACACCCTCCGCTCTTTAAATATGCCAACTCCGAGATTGTAACAGTTTATTTTCTGTCTTTTGTTTTCATTTTTTTTACATTATCGAAGTTCTGAAACTTCAAACATAAGGTTTTGACCTTATGGTGTTTGAAGTTTCAAAACTTCGATAATGTAATAGGAACCCGAAGAAGTCCACTTGCGACTGGCCTCTTTGTAGAGGTGGGCTACCCAATTTTAACTTCCTGGGTCTTGTCTGTAACCAGTTGGCTATCCATTGGGTGACATACGGGTTTGTACCTAACCTCTTGAGTTTGTCCACAATGCCTGAGTGGACTGCTGTGTCAAATGCCTTGGCCAGGTCAAGGTAGGCAGCGTGAACCATTTTGCCCTCATCCATTGCTTTGGTGAACTTCTCAACTAATTCCACCAGGTTGAGTAGGCATGACCTGCCCTTGATGCAACCAAACTGGGTTGGGCCAGAGTCTGGAGATTTACTATATAAGTATTGGTCATTTTCATGATAATTCTTTCCATGGCTTTGCATACAAGACTAGTAAGACTCATGGGTAATTTCCAGGGTCTCTAAATGGCCAAGCTTTGTGCAGAGAGATGTCTGTTGCTGTTCGCCATTCATGAGGCACAAAGCCTGTTTGGAGGCTACAGTTAAACAACAATTCCAGATGGCCTGATAGGTCAGTGTTTCATGCTGTTTAGAAGGCCTCCTGGGTTATTGTTTGGGCCCACTGATGCAGTGTACTTGGCTTTAGACAGAGCAGTAAGGACCTGTTCCCTAGTGATAGCAGGTGGAGTTATATTTGATGGTATTTCCTGAGGGAAGGTTGATGGGGAGAGAGAGGTAAAGTTGAAGCATAATTTGTTGGCCGTTGGTTTGAGATATCTTCTGGCTTTTTTTAATTTCTCCAGGTCTTTTGTGTTTCTAATACCATGATGGGAATGGACTCCATTCCTAAGTCAAAGTATGATTAAAGTTCATGAAATTGGTATTGTCTCAATCTTTGATGTTAGCCAGAAGTGCTCTTCACAGCACCCTCAGTGTGCCCAACAATGATTCTTTCTGCAATTCGGATGGAGTTACATGTATCTGTAACATATCTTAATATGACTGTAGATTCTTTTTTATAAAACCTGTTGCTCCTACTACTACTTGAACTGTCTGGGTAGCTTTCTTCCACATTGCTCTAGTTTCTGCCTGCAAATCCTGATATGTTATGACTGTGGCCCTCTGTACGCAAGACACTGTAGTCGCTTGGTGCAACAATTTCAATGATCAATGCTACTTTTGACTTCTTTTCGTGGACCACTATATCTGGTTTTCTCGCATCTATCTTTTCAAATGTTGGTAATGGGTGAACCCATGTAATGTAGACTTCCTCATTTTCTGTGAGGTTTTGTGGCTCATGTTTCCAGTGTTTTTCAACTACTTCAGTATTATAATATTTGCAGAATCCCCAATGCAACAGTCCTGCCACTTTCTTATGCCTTTCAGTATATAGTCCTTCTGCCATTAGTATATCACAACCAGCAACCAGGTGTACAACTGTTTCCAATTCTTTTTCACAAAACTTACATTTGTCTGTTTTTCCCACATGTCCAATGGACTTTGTAAATAAATGTGTATATAGTCCATTATCTTGGGCCACCAATATTAAACTTTCGTATTTTGCTTTGAATTTACCTCTCCTTAACCATTCCTGTATTCAGTCCTGATCAACATGAGGTTGTTCCAGGAGTTTTCTATACTTGAAACTATATTTATGCATTTTCCACATTTCTTGCCTGCTCATCTGATCTTTCTCCTTATATTATTTCTTTTGTTTTTGGCACATTCAGTTGCTGCCTGATTTTTATCTACTTCTGGTTTGGTTTCCATTCTCACTTGACGCCGATATGCTTCTGCTAGACTAAGCAGGGAAGTCATCTTAAGATTTATTCTCCTCATGTTTCAAACCTTTGTACTCTGTTTGGTTCTTGTGACATCAGCAAATATGTATGCAGCCCCGCGATTGCAGGTCTATACATGTAATCAATTTCAAGGAGGCCTATACCTTCTTTGGAATGGGCAATATATAATCTTGGTGTGCAGTGATTTTTATAAATCATTTGAAAAGCATGAAGCATCCTTCTTGGTTTCCTGTCTAATCTATCCAATAACTTTTGGGGCCAGTCAGTCACTTCAAAACTGTAAGTTAGGACAGGAAGAGCAAATTTGTTTATAGCTCGAACTTTATTCCGAGATGCCAATGCTGTTTTTAAGGATTAATTTAAGTCTTCTGAAATATTCCTAAGTTTTATTCGCATTTATTCATGTTTTATTGTTTACCCTTCATCAATTCCCAGATATGTATACACTCCCTCTTGCTCAAGTTCTTTTATACAGGCAGTCCTCGGGTTAAGGACGAGATCCATTTTTTTTTAGTCTGTCCTTAAGTCATATTTGTTTGTACGTTGAAACATGTAGATGGAATGATCAACTGTACTGTACTGTAATACAGTACAGTAGAACTTTCCATACAAAAAAAATGTCAAAGTTACTTCTTCTTAAGCTTCATTTCAGATTTATGTACTACACGCATCACCCACAAATGTTTTCCACTCTTTCCAGAAGTTTCAGACCTCTGCCAAACCTCCTGCTGTCACCTAGACCCTACAGAGCTGCAATGTCATTTGCCCATTCTACTGTACAGTACAGTAACCGCTTCAGTACCATGTACTGTACAAGCCATCAGTTTTGACCAATCAGATTGCCAATATAGTGATCTCTTAACCAATCAGATCACTTGTTGTTCATGAAGGTGGAAGTAACTGCTCTAACAAGGCGTGCGAGCAGCTTCATGAACAGGGAAAATGGTCAAAAGGAAAGTACAACAGAATTCTTCATTTTAAGGTAAGATTTGGGCAACTTTAAACATTTTTATTTATTTTCATGTTACTTCCGACACTGTGGCAGCCTGTTCGTATCTATGGGTTTTCCACATGCCGGATGTCTGTAATCCGGGGACTGCTTGTATCACATTCTTGTCCCAAACTGATGTTTTCTTGGTGCTGCAGCTTTTCTTCTTTAAAGGTTGTGCACATTTATCAAGACCAAATGACATTCTTATATCATTTGAAAAAGTTTTGACTACTTGCAGTTGTGCTTTCAGTTCCTCATCTGATGAGCTATGCAGTTTTAAAACATCTACAAAGAGAAGATGAGAAGTCTTTACACTTTGTTGCTTTCTGGGAGCCAAATTATAGCTATGACCTAAATCATTAAGCAGACAGCTTAATGGGTTAAGGGCAAGACAAAAGAGCAGCAGTGATACAGAGTCACCTTGAAATATCCCTCTTTGAATTTTTGTCCCTGGAATAATAATTTGCCCTTTATCATGGCTTGACTGTAAAGTGGTTTTCCACTGTTTCATGGTCTATGTGATGCAACTAAGTGTAGGGTGCATCTTATGCATTTTGAGCAGTCTTTTATCAATAAATGTGGGATACTGTCAAATGCTTTTTTGTGGTCTGTCCATGCCATACTTAAGAGTCTTCTCTTTTTTACAGTTCTCCATTATGACTTTAACAACAAATGATTATTTGTTCCATATGACTTTCTTTTCTTACCCTTTTGTTTTATTGCCATAATTGAGTTTTCTTCTGAATAACAATAAACACAGTCAGTATCAATTCCTGTGTATAGTTTACATGTCATTGGAAGACACATTATTGGTCTATAGTTTTAAGGGTAGCTTACAGGTTTGTTCTTAAATAAGAGCATTGTTTTTCCTATTGTTAACCATGCTGGTGTCTGTCTGGGATGCGCATATAAATAGTAATACTTTTAGCCAGATGTTGTTAGGTACTTCACCTGGGCGTGGGATTTTCCAATTAGAGGCTTTGCTTAACTTTGTTTCAATTGCTCTGGCCATTACTTCATCCCATTTCATATCCTGTACATTTGAACTTCTTATTCTTTCTTTTAGTTCTTCTATTCATTTAGCCTCTTTGCTATGTTCCACATGATCATCATACATCTTTCTCCAAAATGTATGTTTCTTCTTTTTTTGGTGGTCTTTCAGTTACTTTTACTTTGTTTACTAATTCTCAATAACACTTTTTTGGGTCATGAATAAATTATTTTGTACTTTTCCTTTATATTTATCTTCGTATCTTCTACGTTTTTTCTGCCTGTGCTGACATTTTTAGTTTATTATTTGCGATAGTACATGATAAATCCTGATCTGTAATAATAGTGCACATTGCTTTTATCACGTCTATCTTTCTGAGTATTTTTGTTGATCTATTCCTTCTTCTATACTCTTCTAACAATTACACTTCTTGTCTTAATTGCTTTATAGTTTTCTCTATTCGATACTTCCATGATGGCATTTGATTTCTCCGTCATTTCCCTTATTACCCGTTGTTCTTGTGGTAGGAGTTTATCTGTTATTAATTTGGTTGCACAGTAATGTATCCTATTTACTTCTGTTATACTGCATGAATCTCTATGGACAGTCCTAATTACTGTGTTCATTTGTTTTATAAAACTTCTGACTTTTTGGGTTTTATTGACCTTCTGCAGTCTATTTCTTGCATTGATCTTAATGTGGATATCCATCTCTATGAAATCAAGCAACTCTTCTCTTAGATCATTTTCTTCTAAACTCAGGGCACATTCTTTGTTCTGCATTTCCTGTGGACATTCTATAAAAAGTTCCAGAACATCTTCCTGTGTCATACTCTCTTCAGTTTTGCTGTGTGATCCGTTACTCTTTCATATGGGAACTCAGTGGTCTATAATTCCATGTCACTGACTGTGTCAGAGTTGCCACAGTTTCTTGTTCTTTCCCTTGCTGTATAGTTCCAACTGAACATTTGTACTGGTTTCCTATGGAAGGCTCCAAAGTATCTTCATATGTCAACTGATTAGATGCGTCCCGCTCCACTGGTTTCTCCTTAATTTCGGTGTCCATTGCTCTATCCTGTTGTATTGTTATCAGAGTTAAATTTTCTACACTAAATCCTTCACTTTGCAAGTAATCCATAACCTCAGTTTCTATTTCTTTAACTTCTTCAACATTCATCCTCTTTTTGACTTTTCCTCTTTGTTTTCTTGCTTTCTGTATTGTAAAATTTTCCATATCCGAATGTCATTGCCTGTATTTCTCTGCAAATATCTTTGGTGATGCTCTTTTTGCATTGATTAGTTTTGCTTTCTCTTTTGCATAAATATTGCACCATATTAAATCACTTTTTCTTTCCCTTGTCCATAGTTCTTCTTCAGATAATCGCCTGCTCCTCTTGTTTCTTTTTACTTTGAGGACTCGTTCCATCATGCTGTGATATAACATGTTAGACTTTCTACACTGAATCGTTGAATTTGCAAATATTCCATAACATCAGCTTCCATTTTTTTAACCTCAACTTGACTAATCTTTTGTTCTACATTCCCTCTTTGTGATCTTATTTTTAATTGTGAAATTTTACATATCTGGATGCCTTTGCCTATGTTTCTCTTCAAATTTCTTTGGGGCTGCCTTTTTTGTGTGGAATAATGTGGCTTTCTGTATTGCATAAATATTGCACCATATCAGATCTCTCTTCCTTTCCTATGTCTGTATTTGTTTTTTATACCCTTCAAATGTCTCTAAATGTTGTTTTATTTGAAGCTTCTGATAGTTTGTCTTGTGGAAGTATTTTGCTTTCCTCTAATTTCTGACTTAATGTTTTCGTATATCTTTTGTCTGGAAATTCTGGGCTTCTTGCATAATAGTAGCAATACAACATTTCTTTCTTATTCTCAATATTCCATTCTATAGTCTGTATGTCTACTTTTTGTCCTATAATTTTTTTGTGATTTTTGTGGACTGCTACTTCCTCCTACAATGGGGAAGAGGGCATCCTTACCCTGGGCCTGGCCTAGCCCCATTGTAGGAATATTTCCTTGTCTTGAGGGTACACTGTCATTTTTTTTCCAGTCCTGATACCAGTGTACCTACCAGGATTGGACACTTTTGTATCCTATGTCTTGCACACCTAACTGTCTTCAAACCTTTCTTGCATCAAAAAGCCAAAATCCTTATTACCAGGGCCATAGCCCTCCTTTTATACATCACACAACAGGATTATTGCTTGTTAACAGAACTATGAGAACCTTTGTAACTAACATAAAACATTTACATAACTCTCTATATATAGTACACGGTTTGCAACATATGATTTACAAGATATTCCCTATTCACAACTAAACATTTTATGGTATCAGAACATTATTTTATCATTTAGACACTCACAGGGCAAGTATCCCCAATGCCATAACTTGAGTGGGCTGAGGGGGCATCTACCCTGGGTGGAAGATGTCAGGGGTCACAAATGACAGTCTTAATAGTTGCCTGACTGTCCATGTTAAAGCACTGTCAAATCACTAGGTTTGGTAGATTGAGTGATTAGACTGTAGTCTTTGCTACTAATGTATAGCAGTATAAGGGAGGTGTTTTCCTTTCCTTTTTGGTATTCAGCTTAGTGTTTATGGTTTGCCCAGTGCACCAAATGGGAGTCAGATGAGTTAAGGTTATTTTAGCCTAATGATCATGTATCTCTTTCTGATACCCATTGTCAGGCCTTACATTTGGTGTAAGTGACCTTGCGGAAAGTACCCTTACCGTAAGCTTTGATATATGTCAAATGTGTGCAAAATGTGTGAATTGTCTGGTTGATGTGCAAACGCAATAAGTCACACACACACACACACACACACACACACACACACACACACACACACACACACACACATATACAGTAATTCCCTGGACATTACAGACCACCTGGCTTCTCAGGGAGTGGAAGTCCTTCCTATTAATGGATTTCAGACTGTCTGCATCTGGTAGATCCTCAGTACCAATATGGGTGCAGTCTATACCCATTAGAATCTCAGGGAAATGGGCAATGTCATGAAATGACCTGCACACTGCTGGTGCCCTTCTCCCTGCTGTCTTAAACAACCATTTATGCTGTTCCACATGGTGCAGCATAATGTTTAGGAACTGGTTTAGGAATCCCATAGTTGATACCTGTGATATGCCTAATGAGTTACCCATAGTTTCCTGGAATGTCCCCGTTGCTAAAGTGGTCAGTACTACCCATATCATTGTATCCACAGGATTGGGCACACCACACATCCACCTTGATTTTGATTGTGTATGATAAGTTTGACTAAGTCCTCTTATTGCATCATTTTGGACTCAAAAATGGTCTGCAAATAACTGGACAATTGGGTGATGGTATGCCAGAAGCTGTTTGTAGCTCCTCCTGTTGTGTGGAGAGTCATAATCAGAGAATGCAGCACCTGCAAGACAAGTCGTCATTTCCCTCTCTGTGGTCAGCCTGGTCAGAGGAGGATCATTTTGTCTTACTATGGCATCACCAATTACTAAAAATGTTTATTTGCAGAGTGATCTGGTGAAATAGATTTGGATTTGAGATTATTTAGATTATTATGGCTTTTTGTTCTAAGTATGCCTAAGGGTGGTTTGGCGTTAGATTTTCACTGAGACTTGCGCTTTGTGGGTCTAGGAGGCCTTGGCAAGGATATTTGTCTACTTCAGTGTAAGACATGGCAGTGTGGGCTTGTGTAGAGTGATATGAAAGTGTGTGTACTGCTCATAGTCAGTGTTTTTACATAACAGTGGGGCCTCCTTGTTGATTAAATACTTGTATCTCTTGCAAATGGACTGTCTCGTGCTAAGTAAAAGTTGTTATATGTGAACATCGGATAGTTGCTATACTACCTAAGGATACCAAAGTACTATGCAGCTGGTGACAAAAGGAAAACAAGCACACTGACCTTTCATTTTAGTCCAGATATGTGGAGAATTTGAGTATTACACAGACATTTTATGAAGCTAAAGCACAAAAAGCTAAAGCTTTTATTTTATTAGCAAAAGCAAATAACTGTCAGAAAACAGAATTAAAAATAAACTGCAGTATCTGTAGGATTACCAGCACTTTATTAACAAGACTACGACTTCAGTTAGCACTTTCTTCTCCCTTCACTCTCAGAAACTTCTTCAGACTAAAATTCATTGTTCATTACATACATTAAATACCCATTCTTGGGATACATCACCCACCAACAGCCAATCTAAGTTAAGAAGCCTAGTCACGTGATAAAATAGGCTAAATTAAAGAGAAATAAAACTTCTACAAAATTTCTAAAAAGTCAGTGTTTTAACCTTTTTCTTTTTCATACATAAATTCCTCTCTATTATTGAGACCAGGGAAAAACATGCATTTAGTTTAACTTACCAACAGTACTCTAGCCATCCCAGTTCTTCCTGTATGTTAATAATATTCTTGCTGTTACTCATGCACATAAGTATGCTATTGCCAATGGAGATGAAAATAATGCTGGGTGTAAACACTATAAAGAAAGTAAATGCAAAGTTAAATTTAAATGTTTAGTATTGGAAGCCTTGAGTAACACCAAGAATATTATTAACATAGAGGAAGAACTGGCTGCAGCTATGAGAACTTGAACTACAAGGTACACTTATGCCCATAGACTATGTAAATAATTGGCATGTTGTAAATAATTGGCATGTAGCACTTTGTGATGGGAGTGGCACCTATGATACAGCATTACTATAGTTGTGTTATCAGTATGCTCTCACCAATTCCATTGGCAGAGGTCCCAGTACAATAGGCTGAAACATATCAAATGCCAGTGGGTCACCTTTGGCTGTTACTGATAGCATTGTATACATGGCACATTCCAACAACACCATGATACTGTCAGCAATGCCAACATTAGAGGGAATGTGCATCCCCCACTGCTGAGATAATGGAAGGACAAGCTGAGCATCCAGAATTCTCTGTATTTAGCTATGGGCACTCTGTACATGTTATCACTCTCTAGCTACCCTGAATGCACCAACAGATGTCATCAGTGAGAGACACTGCATCTGAGGTGCAGAGAGGTCAGAGAAGAGTAGCGTCAATGTCCATCACTGCCATTACTCCAGGGCATTCCCTAACCTGGGTGTCACCCTTGGCTTCAGTTAGTTGATGCGAAGGTTAAAGTTTTAGGGACAGTCATTACACACACACCATAATAAAGATGTAGAGTGTGCTGTGTGGACTGCATGAGGAAGTACTACCTTACAAAGAGACAGATGCATGACATATGTGCACAAGCCAGGTGAATATAGATGTCATATTCCATTTCACTGTCAGTGGCTGCCTCTGTCTCTATGCACAGAAACTTCCATGTTCATGGCTGATGGCCTTTCAACTTCATTATTCAAACACCCTCACTCTTACTGAACCAGCCACTTCAGGTCCCACAGTTCCACATCATCCCACTCTGATGTTGCCCTAGTGAATGCAACACTTGCCATGGTAATTCAGAGGACTGTGAATACTGACTATCTACTGCCTCCCCATGCAGGCAGACATACAGACATGTTCAAATACATCCTTATAAAGTGGTTTACCATCCTTCATCTGCTGTCCTGATCTTGCAGAGGCAAACTGTAAACCCAGTCAGTGTTCACTTCATGGAAACTTGAGCCAGACACTAAATGGTGAAGAGCTGTGTTGCATGGCAGGTTAATGCAGTGTTGTGCAAGTGCGATGGTCTTGAGTTTGAAATATGGGATAGGTGTTTATTCTGTAAAAGTGTGTATTACAATTTTAAAAACAGAAATCGTCAATATAGCTCCATTTAGCTGAGCTGAGTGAAGCTGCATGACACTCCTTGTCATGCAGCGTTGCACAAAAAATATAAAGAAAAGAAAAATGGTGAGATAGGAAAGTGGTGAAATGGGGTGCAAGCAGGGGGAAAACATAGTGAAAGGCAGATTGGAAAGTGTAGGAAAGAACCATAGCTATCCACTTCTTGTACAGAAACAACTGTGCACTTTGACAGAATTTGTACATGACTTTGAACTCTCACCCCCCCCCCAGAGAGAGTGATGAGGACAACATAACTGCATTGTCAAGCCAATTGGATCAAATTATGTGTGTCCAGTGGACACGTGCAAAGTGGAAAGCTATGTATGGGATGATAAACATGTGGGGGAGGTAAGTTGGGTAGGTGAGGATGCATTTGCAGACAGACAAGACAGGCAAGACAGCAGACGGGTGGTATGTGACACATGAGGTGGTAAACACCTTGGATAGGGAGGGTGTTGTAGAATGTAAGTCCCATGTGCCTCCACAAGGTAGCAGTGTGACTCAAATCCCACCCATGGGACTGTCAGTACTGCTCCATCACTGGCCCAGGGATGGCACTGGTGGAGGCTGGGCCCACCTGGTCGGCCAGCATGCCCTCAATCCAGTGCAAGCAGCAGTTAAAACTATGGTAGTCTACCCTGCGCACTAAAACCAGCAGCTCATCCCAGGTGACAACTCCCCCTCCACCACCGCTCCCAGAGGGAGGTCCGGCCTCATCCTGTGAGGTGGTACTACTCAATGTCACAGGTAGTGCAGGGGCAGCAGAAAACGCACCAGCGGTCTGGGTCCCAGACATGCTGGAAGACAAGTGTCATGGCTGGAGGAGGCAAGGTAGGCATATCAGCCAAAACCGGCCTACCTTGACATGCTGTGATAAAAGAGGTATAGCAATAAATTAAAGTTAGTAATAGCCAAACCATTGTTAGTATTAACAGAATGGAACATCATCATTTTAATTAATATATAATTATATATTAATTTATATTATGTAACACAACATTAAATAACATAACAGTCAGTATGTTAGCAGCATGCCAGTAAGAATTAAAGCATAAGGCCAACAAAACAGTTTAACAAAATATGTTAATATTGAATCATAATAAAGCATAATAATAAACAGCATTTTACCAAAGTATAGTTATTTTAACAAAATATGTTAATATGAAATCTTAATAATAAATAACAATAATAAACAAATGAAGACAAGGGGTGAGGGGGGAGAGAGACAAACATTCCATTACTGACACTACAGATTATATCCCTGAAAACACTGATAATAAATACTCTACAGGTGTGTAGTGTCAGTTCTGAGTACCGTGACTACAATTCTCCTACAGCTGATGCAGCATGTACATACCTCTCAAGATGTTAACATGGTTCAGTATGGGCCAAGCAATAAAAAATGCAGGTACACAACTACACAGAACAGATTCATATAATGTAGACTTATATACTACCAAGGTGTTCTGTAAGTGGATTTGGTAATAAATAGCACTCCAGGGAATGATTTTTCTGGTAATCCTGTGACAGACAGATTAGGCAATTTTAATTATATTACAAGAAATCGTAACTCTTGACAGGTATGTTTGTGTACAGTACATAAACTAGACAACAGTCATTCCTTGGCAGGCATGGGAATAGAACCCAATAGCTGTGACTGCAGGGACTTCTGCAAATATTGTAATGACTGACTGCAACAACTACAGACATGCATGAAATACAGCCATACTGCATACATTAAAACAGATTTATTTAGGAATCAGCAATGCTGCTTAACATTTTATTGGTATTGCTAAGTTTCTGTGAAATCTAAACACAATACCTGGCCATAGAGTGGAGTACCTCACCCATAAACCTTTTGTTGCTGGGGTGGGAGAAGATGAGAGCATTATCGACTGATTATTGCCTGTTAAGAAACTTGAACTATACTATACATTGTGCAATACATGTTACAGGACATTTGTTTTGCATTCTAGAACTATTAAAAATTGTTATAATTGACTGCAGTTAAAGTAGAACACACATGCACGGAATACAACCATACTGCATATATTAAAACAGATTTATTTAGGAATCAACAATGCTGCTTAACACTTTACTGGTATTGCTGTTAAATTTCTGTGCAGTCCACATACAATATCTACTCAGAGTGGGCTACCCCACCCATATACCTTTATTACCTGGAGTAGGAGGAACAGAGAGCATTATGTGACTGATATTGGCCTAGAGACAGCCTTGGACTGTATTATGAGTTGAGCAATACAGTCTGCACATCATTAGTTTTGCATTTTACAGCTATCACAGTGTTACACTTGACTGCAGCAACTTTACCATAGACAAGCAGTGCATACAGCTCTACTGGAATAGTTATGACAGCACAATCCTGCTGTACACCATTTTTCTTACTGTTATTGCTATTATTGTTTATGGCAATACAGTTCTTATTGTTCATTTTTTGCACTACAGCTCTAATTGCCCATTTATTGCACTACAGTTTTTATTGTGTATACTTTATAGCAGTAAATGTTTTACTCTTTCTTGCTTATTGCACTACAGTTAGTATAATAAATCCATACTTACCACACTCATGGTGCAACCTGGCCAGGCACCCAGCACTGGACTCCAACATTGTGAGCCCTCTCAGCTGCAGCTGTTGGGAGAGAAGCACACCATTATGCATACCAATTTTGCAGACATTCAGCTTGCATTTTGGTAAAACAGTGGAAAACATACTTACATATTTGTGGGGCATTCCCAGCTCTTGCCTCTTGGACCAAGGTGTCCAAGATTCCCCTATTTCTCTTCTTCAAGTCATCATAATGGTGCCAGCACTGATAACCTGTGAGGGGGATACCAGTAGCACTGGTGAGTTCCCTGGTCAACTGGTCCCAGGCCTCCACCTTACACTCCAAGCCCTCAAAACCACCCTGCATCAGCCGGGGTTCATGATTCTTTACCAGGAGCACAACAAACACCCTGGACTCCTAAGCACACCATCTCTGTGCCCAAAAGCACGCACCTTCACCAGCACCACCTCCCATATCAACAGGTGATTAAATTCCAAGGAATGGTGATGAATTCCCACCTGTCACGCTTAATATAGGCCGTTTTCCTGCCCTTACACATCGCTAAGCAACATTCAAAAAAGGGCTGCGTTTCTTAGCATTGCACAAAGCAGCTAAGCAGAGCAGCGTGAAAACTCCCACAACCATGGTTTTAGCAAAGCTTAGCACCGGGCAAAGTGTTGTAGCTGTTAGCATATTTAAGCAGTGCTTAGCACCACGCAGCACTGCCATATTTAAGAATATTTTTATTCAATTAAACAAAAAAACAGTAAATAAAATTACAGACCTGTTATGACTGTTATGGACTCGAACCCAGGACCTACTACACATTAGGCTGCAACTCTACCCATTTATCTACTTAGATATTATGAAAACTAGTATACCATCACATATACTACTAGGCTACTTGTTAGCATTGCTGATAACCATGCTGTGCAAGCACGCTTAAACAGACCTAGAAATAAATAATTACATCCAGTTTCTATTTTTAGATGTCTGGCAGGTGTCGGCTATGTTTGTATAAGTGCCGCTCAGCTCTGCTGCACTCTGCGCCACACAAATGGCAATTAAAAAAAAAGAAAAGTAAAAAATTGTAATTATGCTAATTAATTACATCTGGTTTCTATTTTTAGATGTGTAGCAGGTGTCAGTTGTCTATATGTGAGCACAGCCTGGCATTGCTGTGCTCTGCATTGCACCACACAAACATACAGGGAAACAAAAAAAAATACATACAAATAAAATATTACACATTTAAGACAATTCACAGCATTTCAGCAGTAGCGGGGAGCTTTACAGGGAGCCTCACCCTGTACATAACATCTGACCAGGCATCCACAACCACAGGTAGCCTCTACACTTCTCCCTACACGGATTCAAAATCCCTGTTCCTATGCTCTCCCTTGACAGCGAGCAATCATTAATACGCATGGTGCGCTGCCAAGAGCCAACTGTGGCCGTGTATACAGATTAATTCTGTGTAAGCTTTACATGGCGCCTACATGGATTTTATTAAATCCTGGGGTCTGTCAATACCTGGGACCTTATTTCATTTTAAAGCACTAATTTGAGAATGAATTTCAAACACTGAACCCGGTTTGTCAAGTGTTTGAATTTGAATATCTAACTTGTTTTTGTATTCATTTCAATAAATGATGTGATTAGTTTTTTAGGATGCAATAATATAGATTACTGATTACTTTTATTAAAGTGGTCTCTGAATTATATTAGTATACCACTGACATTTTGATTATGGTAAGTAGTGCCATATATATATATATATATATATATATATATATAAATATATATATATAGATTAGATATAGATATGTAGTGTGTGTGTGTGTGTGTGTGTGTATATATCTATACAAAAATTTTATATATACACAAAAAATTTTTATATATACACAAAAAACATTTTAAAACTACAACTACCCTGCTACAGGCCCCTTGAAGAGCTCAGTGTCTACTCCAGTAAGTGTTTTACAACTGTATATGTTTATTTATGTTGAGTTGTGTTACACATACATCTAATATGACTTAGGCTTTATTACTGGAGGTTACTATGGCATGCTAGTATTGTGTTTGTCTGCACCATGTTGTTTTAGTATAATAGTATGTACCATCTGCATAGCTGCACCTTGTTAACTTACATTCCTGTATATGTGTTGTACGTAGACAACTCATGCTGGTGTCTAATTATTGCTATATAATTGTGGTGTTAGTGGTGGATCGAATCACATTAGAGACCCAGGACAGAGTGCTACTCGCTACAGTTTTATCTGTGACTGCATACCTGTCAGCTGAGTTCCCTTCTCACTGATGCGTTTTTCCAATTGGATCAGTATCTGCATATACTTATAGTTGATTCAAGACATATTTTCCTGTAAGCAGTAGCGATTTCCTCAGTTTGTTTAGTAATCTTTATAATGTATCTTTACCATCTCAAAAGTGCTTACTCCTCTCTGTACTCTTCTTTTCTAGACCTAACACCAATCTAAGTATTCAGCTGCTGTACCACCTTTATATTTTATCCGACTGGTGGATACATTGTTATAAGAAAAGCGCAGTCCGGGTCTGAACTGTCTGCAAACACAAACAGCTTACCTCGCAGGCGTACACATAAGGTACCTCGTGGTCTGGATTAGCCCCGGTCCGCTCGGTCTCGCTCCACGCCATGCCCTGCCCCCAAATTCCACCCGTCTCCAGTGGTGCTAACTTTAAAGGTCAATAAACCACACCCCCCTTCCACAACGTATCACAGATAGCCCATACTTCCAAACACCACCCCTTCCTGTCACTAATCCTTCTGTATTCCTAATCCACAATCCTTAGCCAAGTGCTATGTTAACTATCAAAATGAGACCAATAATGTTACTAATTCCAATAATGCTCATTCCATATCTCCTCACCACCTATGAAAATCAGCCCTACCTTGGCTTTTACCACCCCTTATCCCAAACCAACACTACTCCTACTTTAAATAAAACGCATCAATTCATAGCTCTCTACAAACCTTACTTTTCCACTCTTAACCACCAACTAAACAGACTATGGTCTATCCCCAAAAAACAGATATTATCATAAAATAATTAGCAAAGCCCTGAAACTAATAATTACTGTACAATACAGTCTGATAAGGGATGGAGATATCCACCCAAACCCTGGTCCTACCCTTCCCACAAGTTCTGGCTCCCAGCCCATTACCTTTTCTAACATTTGGCCAACTACAAGGACCCCTAACTCTCTCCTGACCTGTCACCTAAATATCAGGAGCATAAACAACAAGGTCCATAATCTCCATGCCCTCTTAGCAGCCTACTCACTTGATGTGCTATGTCTCACAGAAACCTGGCTAAAACCAAGAACTAAAGACAATGAAGTTATCCCACCAGGATACAACATACTTAGACTAGACCATAAGTCTAGGAAAGGTGGGAGAGTAGCAGCACTCTTTAAAAATACACTAGATGTCACATTAGCCCCACAACAACTTCCCTTGCTCAATAATTCTGAAAGTCTCGTTATCAGACTACAGCTTAACAAAATTAAATCTATATTCATTGCTTGCATTTATATCCCTCCAGGCAATAACACAAATACTCTAGAGGACTTCCTTCAGTGGCTATCCAACACATACCCCCATGAAACTATGGTGTTAGTAGACTTTAATACTGATTGGAACAACTGGCCCTCTGAATCTCCCACAACCCATGTAAACCATCATGGCTATACACAACTCATATCCTCACCCACCAGAATAAATAAACCCTACAACAAAGGTATTATCCCGGACTAGATTCTTATCAACAATCACCCAGACATGTACAACACTGGTACCCTCCCAGATGATATAAGTGACCACTTACTCACTCACATCATCAAGCATAAAGTAGATAACCACCACCAAATTCTCTATAAATCTATTAGAAATAAGAACTTCAACACCACTGATTTTCAGAACAAACTCAAAGCATGCAATTGGGCCATCTTAAAAGATCTTCCACTGGATGATGCTGTAGCTTATTTTAATTCTAAATTCCTTACCATTCTAGATTCCCACGCTCCTGTCTGCACCCTTAGAGCCAAAACTAAAACTGCCCCCTAGCTCTCTAAAGTAACCAAAACCAAAATCATAGCAAGAAATAAAGCATGGGACAAATGGTGTACCTAAAAGACCCACTTGACCATATTAAGTTCCGGCAGCTAAGGAATGATACTAAGAAAGCCATATTGTTAGACAAAAAAACTTCTATCAACACCTTCAACAAAAACATCAGAACAAACCTCAAAAGTTTTGGGCAGGAGTAAAAAACTGCTCCATCCTGGACAATCCACCACTCCCACCCCATCAGCTTGTAACCTAAAATTTCCAGAGGAAACTGCAAATGTCTTTAACTGTTTCTTCACTAAGACCATCCAATCACTAGCTAGCCAACTGGCTCCCAGTGGACCCAATCGGGATTCCTCCTTGACCACTACCCCACTCTCCTTTAACTTCCAGCATGTATCTACATCAACCATCAGATCTCTAATTAACAAACTAAAACCCACTACCCTAGCAGCTGATCTCCTCCCACCAGAATATTTACAGAAAGTGGCAGATGCCATTGCATACCCTATTTCTATTATTATAAACCGAACCTTGCCGAAAGCAACCATCCCTCTATCTGGAAGTTTTCCCACGTTATTCCTCTCCCTGAAGGAGGGAACTCTTTAGACCTATCAAACTACATACCAATAGCCATACTATCACCACTGACCAAAATAATGGAAAAATGCGTCCATAACCAATTAATGCACTATCTCAGCCAGAATAAACTACTGGCCAACTCTTGGCATGGCTTTAGGCCAAACCACAGCACCACCTCAGCCCTCCTATCCTTCTCTAACTCCATTAACCCCAACCAAAACAATAACAAACTTACCTCAGCTCTCTTCCTAGATCTCTCTAAGGCCTTTGATATGGTCAACCACCAACTACTTATCCATACCCTGAAGAAACTGTCACAAAATAACTGTGCGATTAAATGGTTCCAATCTTATCTGTTTGACAGACAACATCACACTAGGAGTCCCCCAAGACTTCATACTAGGACCACTTCTCTTCTCAGTCTTTATCAATGACCTACTCACAATCACTCCCAAGGCCACCTGCATCCAGTATCGGATGACTCACTTTAATCTGTGCAGCCTCCTCCTTAACTGAGCTGATGTCTCTAACCCAGAATACTTTCAGTGATGTTGAAAAATGGTTTGCAAACCATCAGCTTATTTTAAACCCCAACAAAACTAAGCTGCTATTTTTTCCCCCACCTGTAAGTCCTCTTCACCATTCTTTACCATAAGATCCAGTAATGGCACACTTATGTCCCCAGATGTTCACACCAAACTCCTAGGGGTCAGTGTCAACAATACCCTAAAATATGATTCCCATATCAATCAAACCATCAAAACAGTCAATACAAAACTGGGCTCCCTCTATAGGATCAAACCTTTCCTCACTCCATTTGGAATAACTTCTATCGCTTGCTTCCACTTACTGTCTACCCTTCACTATGCCCCTAACATGAATAAAACCACTCTTAGCAAACTTGCAAGCTGTTACAACCATATTGCTAGATTTGCTACAGGTACAACCTTTAGGACCCAACACTGTATCAACTTAACTCAACTAGGTTGGCTTGAATGGACTAGTCTTCTCCCATACAACCAACTTATAATAGCCCAAAAAGTTCTAAACCACCCTGATAAGACACCAGCACTAAACAAGATCATTAATCCTTACAGCAACCTGAGGTCACTGCGTTCTGCTGACAACCTGTTGGTTCAAACAACCAAAAGCATAAATTTGGCTGGTGACTCTCTATTTGCCAACTCTGTAGGCAAAACTTGGAACTCTCTACCTGCTGAACTTACTCTCCAGCCCTCTCTAACCCAGTTCAAAAAAAGCCTCAAACTACACTTTCAAATGCACTGGCAATGTCCCTATTCAAAACCTAACACCCACCCCCTCGTATTGGATATCTTGCCTAATTAAATCTGTTATTTGACTCTAAAATGTATATGACTTTGCTTTGTGACATATCTAGAGCTCATTATGGGATAAAGTCCTTATCTGTGTGAAATCCTGTGTGAAACTCTAAGTTGCCTACCATGTTCTATAAATGTTTGTAACCTTACTGAAGACTGTAAATTATGTTACTTTGTAAATGTTACTAATGTAATGTAATCTACTTAACCTGGAGCTTTCCTCCCTGGGCCTCCGCTGAAAATGGACATGTATCCAGTCGGACCATCCCGGTAAACAAATGTAAAATAAATATATATTGATCAGTGGTACAGTGGTTCAGGTATATGCCTTTAAACCAGAATGTGCAACATTTGAGTCTCACCATTGGAAAGAGTATTTCAGATTGAAAATATAAATGTGTTTAGTGGGAGGATGGCATAATGGTTAAGGTGTTTACCTTACTGACAAAAGGTGCAGGGTTTGATTCTTACATGGGATAATTGGCTAGGCTTAAAATGACCCACAAGGGCAGTTAGCCTAGTACTAATCTATGAACCTATAATGATTATACATACATACACACACAATAAATGTTTATAATCATGATCTAAGCACACAAGGGCAAGATATATTTCCATTATAACAAAATACTTTATGGGAGATAAAAAAGAAAAAAATGGAAACTGAAATAAATAAACTGGAAACATTTGAAGATAATTTCTATAAAGATATTTAGTATAATAGGAAACTACTTTGTAGATACTGATATATAAGATGTGGTAAGAGTAAAGACTTACAAATCAGTAACCTGTATGTGGATTATAAGTTTTATTCTCAAAAAAGCAGATTGTAGATATAGGGATAAAAATAAATGTGAAAACAGTTTGGCTCTATAGTAGTGGAGGAGTAGTTTGTGCTATTAACATCCAGGTACAATCAGATAATGAAATTAGATTATTTTGCCAAAGTACTATGCAAACTGAACCCAAGCAAAGTACAGGGAGGAGAAAGAATGACTGAAAATAATGTAACACTTCTGCGTGAACTTACAGTGCTGTTATACCTGTTATATACTAGGTTATTTAAGTAGAGAGATATTACTCAGTACTGAAGACATGCACTTTTTAAACCTATCTTTAAGGGAAAGTGAACTAGGAAAACCCAGAGTCATATATACCCAAAGTCTACGTTCTTATATTGGAAAAATAATTAAAATTATTTTGGAGAAATTGTCTGAGTGGGAAATGTTAGAACTTGAAACCATTTGTCAGCATACACATGTTTAAAATAAATCTATTACTACTTGTAACATGTTTTGTAATAATATAATATATAATCTCAGCTACAAATGAGAAAGTGTAATGGCCTAACTACCTCACCTACACCTTTAAATATCTGCTAGAATATTTACCATGCCTTCATTTACTACCACAGCTCAATTCAAGTTGTTACTTATCACTACCCTTCTATCTTCTTTAGCCACTGCCTACATTTTAACATCCTTTGAACATTCTCTATACCTTAAACCTCACTACTCTACCAAACAAACTACACTAATACTGAATACCAACTTCATTCACATAAACATAATCTCTGTTCCTAGCTACCTACCAGCAAAATGCCACAGACTGTCCCACATCAAGTACAATAGTCTACAAACTAGGAAAGCTCTATACCTTATCTGCAATTTTTATAACCCTTGGTTTAGACTAAAAAGCAATTCATTACTAGATAGAGACATTCACCCAATTCCTGGCCCAGCCAATACAGTTATAACCAATCACTCTGTCCCCTGCCCTCCTGTCTCACCTACAAATTTCAAACTCACAAACTCATTGTATATTGCACATCTCAATATACGTAGTATTAACAACAAACTTACTCACCTCCATACTCTACTGGATGAGCAATCCTTTGACATACCTTGCCTTTCAGAGACATGGCTAAAACCCTATACTCAGGACACTGAAATTACCCCACCAGGATACAATATAATAAGGTTAGACCGCAGAAACAGGAAGGGTGGGGAAGTAGCTATCCTTTTTAAAAACAGCCTACAAGTTACCTCCCTAGAGTATAAACCACCCCCTGAGAGCAATGCTGCAATCCTTGCTTCCAAACTTCAGCTAAACTCTACTAAATCCATTTACATCATATGTATCTACTTACCCCCTGGGAATAATATCAGTATACTTGAGGACATCCTTAGCTCCCTATCACCATACTTCCCACAAGAAACTGTAATACTAGGAGAATTCAATATTGACTGGAAGTGCATCAGTAATGAAAATTCTACTTCTCTCATCAACCTCCAGGGTTTCTCTCAACTAATTTCCTCCCCAACTAGAATTAACAAACCAAGTAAAAAGGAAAGTATCTTAGATTGGATTCTTATAAATAAACAACACCTTACTTATAAGGTAGGAATTCTCCCAGACAATATCAGTGACCACTCATTAACCTACTTAATCAAGCAAAAAACCCATTTTCCCCATAAAACCATATGTAAAACAATAAGGTCCAATAAACACTTCAACCCTGAACTATTCCAAAATGAACTAGGTGCATGCAATTGGTCCTCCTTAAAAAGTCTCCCACTTGAAGATGCTGTTAAATACCTTAACACTAAATTCTTAACCATCCTCGACCAGCATGCTCCAAAACAAACTCTACGAATTAGGTCTAAGCCAGCCCCTTGGCTCTCCACGGGTGCCAGACAGAAAATGTTACTCAGAAACAAAGCCTGGAACACATGGAGAACCACCAAAAATTACTTAGATCATCTGACATTTAGACAACTGAGAAAGGTCACAAAAAAGTATTCATCTCTGATAAAAAACATTTTTATAAAGAAATGCAACAAAAACACCAGAATAATCCACAAAAGTTCTGGGCAAGCATCAATAGATTGCTTCACCCAGGTCAAACCACAACACCAAGGAAAACACCAAGCAAGCTGCAAATGCCTTTAACACCTTCTTTACAGAAGCCATTCAATCAGATAGATGCAGCATGTGTATTACTGGCAATCTTACGGACAGTGAGTGCTTTTAGGTGAGAGCTCTGCCTCCAGTAACATTGTATAAATACATAGATTCATAGGCTGGTTCATAGGATGTTACTGGGCTAATGGCCTTTGATCCTTTACAAACCTAGCTGTCCAAAAAACGCATATCCCCTAATTCATCATAGTTAGATGGTCATTGTTAGCAGAGTGATTATATCATCAGCGCTTACTGTCCCTGTCCATGAGGGACATAGATGCCACCCCTGAGGTGAATTTATGGTTACCCATCCAATTGCCAAAGTTGCTCTTAAATAGGGTAATAGAGGTGCTCTGTTTCATGTGAAGTGTGAGCTTATTCCAGAGGAGCAGCAATCTCTGGGAGACATATCTGTTAATGTCACAGGCTAGGTTGAGATCCCTGGAGCGAGCAACTCTTGTCCCATTTGATTTGCGGATGTGCAACATTTCCATTAGGGCAAGGTCAGAGACTGCTGTGTAGGCCAAGCACAGGTTGCCTCTCAGCAGCCTGTATGGTACAGAGTACAGTGACAGGGCTTTCAGTCTTTTCATGTATGTCATGTTTTGGAGGGCCTGCATTCATCTTTGTTAGAAACCTCTGTGGCTTCTCAATTTGCTACAGGTCTATGGTGAGGTACATAAAAAAGGGATCATTGTACTCAATTAGCGGTCTGATAAGGGAAGAGTACAGCAGTGTTATAACCTCCTTAATCTTAGATGCTTTTTGCAATGTAAGCTTTCCCTAATTTGGAACTGATAGAGGGTGTTGTAGAATGTAAGTCCCATGTGCCTCCACAAGGTAGCAGTGTGACTCAAATCCCACCCATGGGACTGTCAGTACTGCTCCATCACTGGCCCAGGGATGGCACTGGTGGAGGCTGGGCCCACCTGGTCGGCCAGCATGCCCTCAATCCAGTGCAAGCAGCAGTTAAAACTATGGTAGTCTACCCTGCACTAAAACCAGCAGCTCATCCCAGGTGACAACTCCCCCTCCACCACCGCTCCCAGAGGGAGGTCCGGCCTCATCCTGTGAGGTGGTACTACTCAATGTCACAGGTAGTGCAGGGGCAGCAGAAAACGCACCAGCGGTCTGGGTCCCAGACATGCTGGAAGACAAGTGTTATGGCTGGAGGAGGCAAGGTAGGCATATCAGCCAAAACCGGCCTACCTTGACATGCTGTGATAAAAGAGATATAGCAATAAATTAAAGTTAGTAATAGCCAAACCATTGTTAGTATTAACAGAATGGAACATCATCATTTTAATTAATATATAATTATATATTAATTTATATTATGTGTAACACAACATTAAATAACATAACAGTCAGTATGTTAGCAGCATGCCAGTAAGAATTAAAGCATAAGGCCAACAAAACAGTTTAACAAAATATGTTAATATTGAATCATAATAAAGCATAATAATAAACAGCATTTTACCAAAGTATAGTTATTTTAACAAAATATGTTAATATGAAATCTTAATAATAAATAACAATAATAAACAAATGAAGACAAGGGGTGAGGGGGGAGAGAGAGAAACATTCCATTATTGACATTGCAGATTATATCCCTGAAAACACTGATAATAAATACTCTACAGGTTTGTAGTGTCAGTTTTGAGTACAGTGACTACAATTCTCCTATAGCTGTTGTAGCATGTACATACCTCTCAAGATGTTAACGTGGTTCAGTATGGGCCAGGCAATAAAAAATGCAGGTACACAACTGCACAAAACAGTTTCCCATAAGGTGGACTTATATAACTACCAAGGTGTTCTGTAAGTGGATTTGGTAATACATTGCATGTCAGGTAATCATTTTTCTGGTAATCCTGTGACAGACAGATTAGGCAGTTTTAATTATATTACGAGAAATCATGACACTTAAGAGGCATGTATGTGTACAGTACATACACTAGACAGCAGTCATGCCTTAGTTGGCAGGCATGGGAATAGAACCCAATAGCTGTGACTGCAGGGGACATCTGCAAATAATGTAACAACTGACTGCAGCAACTTAATACAGACATGCAAGGAATACAGCCATACTGGAAAAAGACAGATTTATTTAGGAATCAGCAATGCTGCTAAACCCTTTATTGGTATTGCTAAGTTTCTGTGAAATCTAAACACAATACCTGGCCATAGAGTGGAGTACCTCACCCATAAACCTTTTGTTGCTGGGGTGGGAGAAGATGAGAGCATTATACGACTGATTATTGCCTGTTAAGAAACTTGAACTATACTATACATTGTGCAATACATGTTACAGGACATTTGTTTTGCATTCTAGAACTATTAAAAATTGTTATAATTGACTGCAGTTAAAGTAGAACACACATGCACGGAATACAACCATACTGCATATATTAAAACAGATTTATTTAGGAATCAACAATGCTGCTTAACACTTTACTGGTATTGCTGTTAAATTTCTGTGCAGTCCACATACAATATCTACTCAGAGTGGGCTACCTCACCCATATACCTTTATTACCTGGAGTAGGAGGAACAGAGAGCATTATGTGACTGATATTGGCCTAGAGACAGCCTTGGACTGTATTATGAGTTGAGCAATACAGTCTGCACGTCATTAGTTTTGCATTTTACAGCTATCACAGTGTTACACTTGACTGCAGCAACTTTACCATAGACAAGCAGTGCATACAGCTCTACTGGAATAGTTATGACAGCACAATCCTGCTGTACACCATTTTTCTTACTGATATTGCTATTATTGTTTATGGCAATACAGTTCTTATTGTTCATTTTTTGCACTACAGCTCTAATTGCCCATTTATTGCACTACAGTTTTTATTGTGTATACTTTATAGCAGTAAATGTTTTACTCTTTCTTGCTTATTGCACTACAGTTAGTATAATAAATCCATACTTACCACACTCATGGTGCAACCTGGCCAGGCACCCAGCACTGGACTCCAACATTGTGAGCCCTCTCAGCTGCAGCTGTTGGGAGAGAAGCACACCATTATGCATACCAATTTTGCAGACATTCAGCTTGCATTTTGGTAAAACAGTGGAAAACATACTTACATATTTGTGGGGCATTCCCAGCTCTTGCCTCTTGGACCAAGGTGTCCAAGATTCCCCTATTTCTCTTCTTCAAGTCATCATAATGGTGCCAGCACTGATAACCTGTGAGGGGATACCAGTAGCACTGGTGAGTTCCCTGGTCAACTGGTCCCAGGCCTCCACCTTACACTCCAAGCCCTCAAAACCACCCTGCATCAGCCGGGGTTCATGATTCTTTACCAGGAGCACAACAAACACCCTGGACTCCTAAGCACACCATCTCTGTGCCCAAAAGCACGCACCTTCACCAGCACCACCTCCCATATCAACAGATGATTAAATTCCAAGGAATGGTGATGAATTCCCACCTGTCACGCTTAATATAGGCCGTTTTCCTGCCCTTACACATCGCTAAGCAACATTCAAAAAAGGGCTGCGTTTCTTAGCATTGCACAAAGCAGCTAAGCAGAGCAGCGTGAAAACTCCCACAACCATGGTTTTAGCAAAGCTTAGCACCGGGCAAAGTGTTGTAGCTGTTAGCATATTTAAGCAGTGCTTAGCACCACGCAGCACTGCCATATTTAAGAATATTTTTATTCAATTAAACAAAAAAACAGTAAATAAAATTACAGACCTGTTATGACTGTTATGGACTCGAACCCAGGACCTACTACACATTAGGCTGCAACTCTACCCATTTATCTACTTAGATATTATGAAAACTAGTATACCATCACATATACTACTAGGCTATTTGTTAGCATTGCTGATAACCATGCTGTGCAAACACGCTTAAACAGACCTAGAAATAAATAATTACATCCAGTTTCTATTTTTAGATGTCTGGCAGGTGTCGGCTATGTTTGTATAAGTGCCGCTCAGCTCTGCTGCACTCTGCGCCACACAAATGGCAATTAAAAAAAAAGAAAAGTAAAAAATTGTAATTATGCTAATTAATTACATCTGGTTTCTATTTTTAGATGTGTAGCAGGTGTCAGTTGTCTATATGTGAGCACAGCCTGGCATTGCTGTGCTCTGCATTGCACCACACAAACATACAGGGAAACAAAAAAAAATACATACAAATAAAATATTACACATTTAAGACAATTCACAGCATTTCAGCAGTAGCGGGGAGCTTTACAGGGAGCCTCACCCTGTACATAACATCTGACCAGGCATCCACAACCACAGGTAGCCTCTACACTTCTCCCTACACGGATTCAAAATCCCTGTTCCTATGCTCTCCCTTGACAGCGAGCAATCATTAATACGCATGGTGCGCTGTCAAGAGCCAACTGTGGCCGTGTATACAGATTAATTCTGTGTAAGCTTTACATGGTGCCTACATGGATTTTATTAAATCCTGGGGTCTGTCAATACCTGGGACCTTATTTCATTTTAAAGCACTAATTTGAGAATGAATTTCAAACACTGAACCCGGTTTGTCAAGTGTTTGAATTTGAATATCTAACTTGTTTTTGTATTCATTTCAATAAATGATGTGATTAGTTTTTTAGGATGCAATAATATAGATTCCTGATTACTTTTATTAAAGTGGTCTCTGAATTATATTAGTATACCACTGATGTTTTGATTATGGTAAGTAGTGCCATATATATATATATATATATATATATATATATAAATATATATATATATATATATATATAGATTAGATATAGATATGTAGTGTGTGTGTGTGTGTGTGTGTGTATATATCTATACAAAAATTTTATATATACACAAAAAATTTTTATATATACACAAAAAACATTTTAAAACTACAACTACCCTGCTACAGGCCCCTTGAAGAGCTCAGTGTCTACTCCAGTAAGTGTTTTACAACTGTATATGTTTATTTATGTTGAGTTGTGTTACACATACATCTAATATGACTTAGGCTTTATTACTGGAGGTTACTATGGCATGCTAGTATTGTGTTTGTCTGCACCATGTTGTTTTTAGTATAATAGTATGTACCATCTGCATAGCTGCACCTTGTTAACTTACATTCCTGTATATGTGTTGTACGTAGACAACTCATGCTGGTGTCTAATTATTGATATATAATTGTGGTGTTAGTGGTGGATCGAATCACATTAGAGACCCAGGACAGAGTGCTACTCGCTACAGTTTTATCTGTGACTGCATACCTGTCAGCTGAGTTCCCTTCTCACTGATGCGTTTTTCCAATTGGATCAGTATCTGCATATACTTATAGTTGATTCAAGACATATTTTCCTGTAAGCAGTAGCGATTTCCTCAGTTTGTTTAGTAATCTTTACAATGTATCTTTACCATCTCAAAAATGCTTAATCCTCTCTGTACTCTTCTTTTCTAGCCCTAACACCAATCTAAGTATTCAGCTGCTGTACCACCTTTATATTTTATCCGACTGGTGGATACATTGTTATAAGAAAAGTGCAGTCCGGGTCTGAACTGTCTGCAAACACAAACAGCTTACCTCGCAGGCATACACATAAGGTACCTCATGATCTGGATTAGCCCACTCGGCTCGGTCTCGCACCACGCCATGCCCTGCCCCCAAATTCCACCCGTCTCCAGTGGTGCTAACTTTAAAGGTCAATAAACCACACCCCCCTTCCACAACGTATCACAGATAGCCCATACTTCCAAACACCACCCCTTCCTGTCACTAATCCTTCTGTATTCCTAATCCACAATCCTTAGCCAAGTGCTATGTTAACTATCAAAATGAGACCAATAATGTTACTAATTCCAATAATGCTCATTCCATATCTCCTCACCACCTATGAAAATCAGCCCTACCTTGGCTTTTACCACCCCTTATCCCAAACCAACACTACTCCTACTTTAAATAAAACGCATCAATTCATAGCTCTCTACAAACCTTACTTTTCCACTCTTAACCACCAACTAAACAGACTATGGTCTATCCCCAAAAAACAGATATTATCATAAAATAATTAGCAAAGCCCTGAAACTAATAATTACTGTACAATACAGTCTGATAAGGGATGGAGATATCCACCCAAACCCTGGTCCTACCCTTCCCACAAGTTCTGGCTCCCAGCCCATTACCTTTTCTAACATTTGGCCAACTACAAGGACCCCTAAATCTCTCCTGACCTGTCACCTAAATATCAGGAGCATAAACAACAAGGTCCATAATCTCCATGCCCTCTTAGCAGCCTACTCACTTGATGTGCTATGTCTCACAGAAACCTGGCTAAAACCAAGAACTAAAGACAATGAAGTTATCCCACCAGGATACAACATACTTAGACTAGACCATAAGTCTAGGAAAGTGGGGGAGTAGCAGCACTCTTTAAAAATACACTAGATGTCACATTAGCCCCACAACAACTTCCCTTGCTCAATAATTCTGAAAGTCTCGTTATCAGACTACAGCTTAACAAAATTAAATCTATATTCATTGCTTGCATTTATATCCCTCCAGGCAATAACACAAATACTCTAGAGGACTTCCTTCAGTGGCTATCCAACACATACCCCCATGAAACTATGGTGTTAGTAGACTTTAATACTGATTGGAACAACTGGCCCTCTGAATCTCCCACAACCCATGTAAACCATCATGGCTATACACAACTCATATCCTCACCCACCAGAATAAATAAACCCTACAACAAAGGTATTATCCCGGACTAGATTCTTATCAACAATCACCCAGACATGTACAACACTGGTACCCTCCCAGATGATATAAGTGACCACTTACTCACTCACATCATCAAGCATAAAGTAGATAACCACCACCAAATTCTCTATAAATCTATTAGAAATAAGAACTTCAACACCACTGATTTTCAGAACAAACTCAAAGCATGCAATTGGGCCATCTTAAAAGATCTTCCACTGGATGATGCTGTAGCTTATTTTAATTCTAAATTCCTTACCATTCTAGATTCCCACGCTCCTGTCTGCACCCTTAGAGCCAAAACTAAAACTGCCCCCTAGCTCTCTAAAGTAACCAAAACCAAAATCATAGCAAGAAATAAAGCATGGGACAAATGGTGTACCTAAAAAGACCCACTTGACCATATTAAGTTCCGGCAGCTAAGGAATGATACTAAGAAAGCCATATTGTTAGACAAAAAAACTTCTATCAACACCTTCAACAAAAACATCAGAACAAACCTCAAAAGTTTTGGGCAGGAGTAAAAAAAAAAAAACTGCTCCATCCTGGACAATCCACCACTCCCACCCCATCAGCTTGTAACCTAAAATCTCCAGAGGAAACTGCAAATGTCTTTAACTGTTTCTTCACTAAGACCATCCAATCACTAGCTAGCCAACTGGCTCCCAGTGGACCCAATCGGGATTCCTCCTTGACCACTACCCCACTCTCCTTTAACTTCCAGCATGTATCTACATCAACCATCAGATCTCTAATTAACAAACTAAAACCCACTACCCTAGCAGCTGATCTCCTCCCACCAGAATATTTACAGAAAGTGGCAGATGCCATTGCATACCCTATTTCTATTATTATAAACCGAACCTTGTCTAAAGCAACCATCCCCTCTATCTGGAAGGTTTCCCACGTTATTCCTCTCCCTGAAGGAGGGAACTCTTTAGACCTATCAAACTACATACCAATAGCCATACTATCACCACTGGCCAAAATAATGGAAAAATGCGTCCATAACCAATTAATGCACTATCTCAGCCAGAATAAACTACTGGCCAACTCTCGGCATGGCTTTAGGCCAAACCACAGCACCACCTCAGCCCTCCTATCCTTCTCTAACTCCATTAACCCCAACCAAAACAATAACAAACTTACCTCAGCTCTCTTCCTAGATCTCTCTAAGGCCTTTGATATGGTCAACCACCAACTACTTATCCATACCCTGAAGAAACTGTCACTAAATAACTGTGCGATTAAATGGTTCCAATCTTATCTGTTTGACAGACAACATCACACTAGGAGTCCCCCAAGACTTCATACTAGGACCACTTCTCTTCTCAGTCTTTATCAATGACCTACTCACAATCACTCCCAAGGCCACCTGCATCCAGTATGCGGATGACTCCACTTTAATCTGTGCAGCCTCCTCCTTAACTGAGCTGATGTCTCTAACCCAGAATACTTTCAGTGATGTTGAAAAATGGTTTGCAAACCATCAGCTTATTTTAAACCCCAACAAAACTAAGCTGCTATTTTTTCCCCCACCTGTAAGTCCTCTTCACCATTCTTTACCATAAGATCCAGTAATGGCACACTTATGTCCCCAGATGTTCACACCAAACTCCTAGGGGTCAGTGTCAACAATACCCTAAAATATGATTCCCATATCAATCAAACCATCAAAACAGTCAATACAAAACTGGGCTCCCTCTATAGGATCAAACCTTTCCTCACTCCATTTGGAATAACTTCTATCGCTTGCTTCCACTTACTGTCTACCCTTCTCTATGCCCCTAACATGAATAAAACCACTCTTAGCAAACTTGCAAGCTGTTACAACCATATTGCTAGATTTGCTACAGGTACAACCTTTAGGACCCAACACTGTATCAACTTAACTCAACTAGGTTGGCTTGAATGGACTAGTCTTCTCCCATACAACCAACTTATAATAGCCCCAAAGTTCTAAACCACCCTGATAAGACACCAGCACTAAACAAGATCATTAATCCTTACAGCAACCTGAGGTCACTGCGTTCTGCTGACAACCTGTTGGTTCAAACAACCAAAAGCATAAATTTGGCTGGTGACTCTCTATTTGCCAACTCTGTAGGCAAAACTTGGAACTCTCTACCTGCTGAACTTACTCTCCAGCCCTCTCTAACCCAGTTCAAAAAAAGCCTCAAACTACACTTTCAAATGCACTGGCAATGTCCCTATTCAAAACCTAACACCCACCCCCTCGTATTGGATATCTTGCCTAATTAAATCTGTTATTTGACTCTAAAATGTATATGACTTTGCTTTGTGACATATCTAGAGCTCATTATGGGATAAAGTCCTTATCTGTGTGAAATCCTGTGTGAAACTCTAAGTTGCCTACCATGTTCTATAAATGTTTGTAACCTTACTGAAGACTGTAAATTATGTTACTTTGTAAATGTTACTAATGTAATGTAATCTACTTAACCTGGAGCTTTCCTCCCTGGGCCTCCGCTGAAAATGGACATGTATCCAGTCGGACCATCCCGGTAAACAAATGTAAAATAAATATATATTGATCAGTGGTACAGTGGTTCAGGTATATGCCTTTAAACCAGAATGTGCAACATTTGAGTCTCACCATTGGAAAGAGTATTTCAGATTGAAAATATAAATTTGTTTAGTGGGAGGATGGCATAATGGTTAAGGTGTTTACCTTACTGACAAAAGGTGCAGGGTTTGATTCTTACATGGGATAATTGGCTAGGCTTAAAATGACCCACAAGGGCAGTTAGCCTAGTACTAATCTATGAACCTATAATGATTATACATACATACACACACAATAAATGTTTATAATCATGATCTAAGCAGACAAGGGCAAGATATATTTCCATTATAACAAAATACTTTATGGGAGATAAAAAAGAAAAAAATGGAAACTGAAATAAATAAACTGGAAACATTTGAAGATAATTTCTATAAAGATATTTAGTATAATAGGAAACTACTTTGTAGATACTGATATATAAGATGTGGTAAGAGTAAAGACTTACAAATCAGTAACCTGTATGTGGATTATAAGTTTTATTCTCAAAAAAGCAGATTGTAGATATAGGGATAAAAATAAATTTGAAAACAGTTTGGCTCTATAGTAGTGGAGGAGTAGTTTGTGCTATTAACATCCAGGTACAATCAGATAATGAAATTAGATTATTTTGCCAAAGTACTATGCAAACTGAACCCAAGCAAAGTACAGGGAGGAGAAAGAATGACTGAAAATAATGTAACACTTCTGCGTGAACTTACAGTGCTGTTATACCTGTTATATACTAGGTTATTTAAGTAGAGAGATATTACTCAGTACTGAAGACATGCACTTTTTAAACCTATCTTTAAGGGAAAGTGAACTAGGAAAAACCCAGAGTCATATATACCCAAAGTCTACGTTCTTATATTGGAAAAATAATTAAAATTATTTTGGAGAAATTGTCTGAGTGGGAAATGTTAGAACTTGAAACCATTTGTCAGCATACATATGTTTAAAATAAATCTATTACTACTTGTAACATGTTTTGTAATAATATAATATATAATCTCAGCTACAAATGAGAAAGTGTAATGGCCTAACTACCTCACCTAAACCTTTAAATATCTGCTAGAATATTTACCATGCCTTCATTTACTACCACAGCTCAATTCAAGTTGTTACTTATCACTACCCTTCTATCTTCTTTAGCCACTGCCTACATCTTAACATCCTTTGAACATTCTCTATACCTTAAACCTCACTACTCTACCAAACAAACTACACTAATACTGAATACCAACTTCATTCACATAAACATAATCTCTGTTCCTAGCTACCTACCAGCAAAATGCCACAGACTGTCCCACATCAAGTACAATAGTCTACAAACTAGGAAAGCTCTATACCTTATCTGCAATTTTTATAACCCTTGGTTTAGACTAAAAAGCAATTCATTACTAGATGGAGACATTCACCCAATTCCTGGCCCAGCCAATACAGTTATAACCAATCACTCTGTCCCCTGCCCTCCTGTCTCACCTACAAATTTCAAACTCACAAACTCATTGTATATTGCACATCTCAATATACGTAGTATTAACAACAAACTTACTCACCTCCATACTCTACTGGATGAGCAATCCTTTGACATACCTTGCCTTTCAGAGACATGGCTAAAACCCTATACTCAGGACATTGAAATTACCCCACCAGGATACAATATAATAAGGTTAGACCGCAGAAATAGGAAGGGTGGGGAAGTAGCTATCCTTTTTAAAAACAGCCTACAAGTTACCTCCCTAGAGTATAAACCACCCCCTGAGAGCAATGCTGCAATCCTTGCTTCCAAACTTCAGCTAAACTCTACTAAATCCATTTACATCATATGTATCTACTTACCCCCTGGGAATAATATCAGTATACTTGAGGACATCCTTAGCTCCCTATCACCATACTTCCCACAAGAAACTGTAATACTAGGAGAATTCAATATTGACTGGAAGTGCATCAGTAATGAAAATTCTACTTCTCTCATCAACCTCCAGGGTTTCTCTCAACTAATTTCCTCCCCAACTAGAATTAACAAACCAAGTAAAAAGGAAAGTATCTTAGATTGGATTCTTATAAATAAACAACACCTTACTTATAAGGTAGGAATTCTCCCAGACAATATCAGTGACCACTCATTAACCTACTTAATCAAGCAAAAAACCCATTTTCCCCATAAAACCATATGTAAAACAATAAGGTCCAATAAACACTTCAACCCTGAACTATTCCAAAATGAACTAGGTGCATGCAATTGGTCCTCCTTAAAAAGTCTCCCACTTTAAGATGCTGTTAAATACCTTAACACTAAATTCTTAACCATCCTCGACCAGCATGCTCCAAAACAAACTCTACGAATTAGGTCTAAGCCAGCCCCTTGGCTCTCCACGGGTGCCAGACAGAAAATGTTACTCAGAAACAAAGCCTGGAACACATGGAGAACCACCAAAAATTACTTAGATCATCTGACATTTAGACAACTGAGAAAGGTCACAAAAAAGCATTCATCTCTGATAAAAAACATTTTTATAAAGAAATGCAACAAAAACACCAGAATAATCCACAAAAGTTCTGGGCAAGCATCAATAGATTGCTTCACCCAGGTCAAACCACAACACCAAGGAAAACACCAAGCAAGCTGCAAATGCCTTTAACACCTTCTTTACAGAAGCCATTCAATCAGATAGATGCAGCATGTGTATTACTGGCAATCTTACGGACAGTGAGTGCTTTTAGGTGAGAGCTCTGCCTCCAGTAACATTGTATAAATACATAGATTCATAGGCTGGTTCATAGGATGTTACTGGGCTAATGGCCTTTGATCCTTTACAAACCTAGCTGTCCAAAAAACCCATGTACCCTAATTCATTACAGTTAGATGGTCATTGTTAGCAGAGTGATTATATCATCAGCGCTTACTGTCCCTGTCCATGAGGGACATAGATGCCACCCCTGAGGTGAATTTATGGTTACCCATCCAATTGCCAAAGTTGCTCTTAAATAGGGTAATAGAGGTGCTCTGTTTCATGTGAAGTGTGAGCTTATTCCAGAGGAGCAGCAATCTCTGGGAGACATATCTGTTAATGTCACAGGCTAGGTTGAGATCCCTGGAGCGAGCAACTCTTGTCCCATTTGATTTGCGGATGTGCAACATTTCCATTAGGGCAAGGTCAGAGACTGCTGTGTAGGCCAAGCACAGGTTGCCTCTCAGCAGCCTGTATGGTACAGAGTACAGTGACAGGGCTTTCAGTCTTTTCATGTATGTCATGTTTTGGAGGGCCTGCATTCATCTTTGTTAGAAACCTCTGTGGCTTCTCAATTTGCTACAGGTCTATGGTGAGGTACATAAAAAAGGGATCATTGTACTCAATTAACGGTCTGATAAGGGAAGAGTACAGCAGTGTTATAACCTCCTTAATCTTAGATGTAATTCCTTTATTTATGAGATGCACAATGTAGAAGGCTTTCCTTACCATTATGGACACACAGTGATCGGAGTTTAGATTGCTATCAACCTGTGTTCCCAAGTCTCACACCACTGGGTTTAAGCTTAGAGGGCTGCTATCTATATCACAAATAGGAGGGACTACTACTTTGTCAAATGGAATAATAAGGCTTTTTTTGGGTGAGGTTTACTTTTAGTCCATGACTTTGGTACCGCTTATTTGTCTGTGTCAGCCCCTTCTGTAGTATGTAACATCACTGGGGTTCTCAGTGATTACACCCAGTTTAGTCATCTGCAAATTTTGTTAAGGCACAGGCCATCTACTTTCACCTGGACTTCAGAGAAATGATTCCAAACAGTAGAGGGCCTAGCACAGATCCTTGTGGTACCCCACTGGTAACTACTGGTAGAGATGGACTCCCCAACTTTGACAGTGTGTGTTCTGTTGGTGGGCCAGTTGGCTATCCATCTAGTGACATATGGGTTAATCCCAAGCTGGGAGAGTTTCTCCTGTGTCTAAATTTCAGAGAAACTACTCTGTTAAGCTTGTCTTTGTTTGTAGACAATCCAGTTCTTCTACTAAAGGTAAGAAGAGTAGCAAATGGGCTCCTCCTGCTAAGGTTACTCAATTTTGGGGGACTCCAAAGCCTTCCTTTCTGGACAAACCAGGCAATGTGTGACTGTCTGTCTTTTCCCAACCACATTCCTCTTTCTCTTCCAGTTTCTGTTCAGATCACTCAGAATTATTGGGTCCTGTTGATCATTTGGGTGGGGGTCTATACCTGGCTAGGACTTGAATGGGGACTTCTGCTCTCTACCTTTCTGTGTCACTCACTATCACTTATTTATAGTTCAGGCCTTCCTATCACCAGTCTTCCAACCTCTGTCAGTCTGCATCTCTCCATTGCTGCCCTCCTTATGTGGCAGTATCTCTTCTGTCAATCTATGTGCTTAAGTTTGATTTTTGTCCATGCATCCTTCCCTAGAATGTCATTCCTACCCAAGACATCTCAATGCTATTTTACCCTCTATCTTCCTTTAGGAAAAAATAAAAATGGCCTACAAAAAAATCCACTTCTTTAGCACCTCCACATCACTCTTTCCATCTGTCCTACTGAATGCATTATTATTCAGTCTCCTCCCCACTTGCATAATAAACTCAGCTGGCACTTTGCTGTGTAACCTTGTATGGGTTCCCAGCTGTGTCCGTGTTGTAGCTTTACAGCAGTGTGATGCACTTGGGAACCTGCATAGTATTAGGCATGCTATCTGCATGCCGATGGCCCTGGGTCATGTGATCACTCACAGTGTAATTGGCTCAATTTAAAAGTTATTACCATTTTTGCAACTACTAATACGTATTATGCAGCACTATCCTCAGCATGCCGTCACATTGTCAGCACTAATGACACGTCTAATTTTGGTTGGGTAACATTAAGTTAATGTCACCATGTTAATTACAACAGAATGCTGGCATAAGATCTTTGTGAAAATCAATGGCATGGTTTGCAATACTAGAAAATAATTTGAAGGGGTAGACTGTAAAGACCGAGTTCATATGATGATATCTGGAGAAGTGGAAATTAAGAAGTAGCAGTATTTTTGGTGTGAGAGTGGTAGAAAAGAAGCTGGTAAGGTATTCAAGTGTGTAATTTATTTGGGCAATCTATTTTCACAAAGTACTTAAGGAGGTAATTAGCAAGACTGTGTTCTATTCATTTTTTGTGGGGGGGTTAAGTTTCTAGTAATGGTATTTGCTAGTAGACAGACTGAAATCATTACATGGAAATAATTGTGTTACACTAATAGGATTACTTATGTTTTAGACTGTTATATGTAAAGTATATATTGTATAATTAGGTATCAGTCTGTTAATGTTTAAGAAAAAATTTCAACTGACTGATTTCTCTAATTAAAATATGAAAAATATGTGTATGGCTTGGATTGTTATATTTCCAGTGGAATAGATTTTGTTATGGTATGTCAAGTTGCAGCTTCTTTATGAATGAGATATCTTTGGGGACTTTGTGGGTGGGAAACTGGCAGTATAAAGATGAAGATTAGTGGGATGGATGGGGGGATTGTAATGAGCCGCACTTCCTGAGTCAGCATCACGTCCGTTTGCATGCTCAGTACTGAGACTACATTGGCAAAGCAGTGATAACCAGCTCAAAGCCTTAACAACCTTCAAGGCATGTACTTCCTCATCAAAAATAGACCCTGTAACCCAATCAAAACTGAATGTCTTTTCACCAAACTCAAACACCTTGTCAGACTTAGAGAAGAGGTGTGGAATACTTTATTATTTTGACATTTGTTTACCAGGAAAGTCTCACTTGGCCTGCTGTGCATAATGTCTAGTTAAGACTAGGCAAAGTTTATATAAGGGCTGAGCATAAACAAGTGAAGGGAATGTGGTTATGTTAAATCAATTTTTGATACAAATGCACACACATTGTGTGTGTGTGTACACACACATGTATGTATATGTATATATATATATATATATATATATATATATATATATATATATATATATATATATATATATATATATATATATTATATATATATATATATATATATATATTGATATATATATATATATATATACTAGTTTTTATCCTGTCTGTATTTCTTTGCTAGCTCTGTCTGATTGTACCTTTATGACTGGAAAGAAACTGATGGCTTTGTAGAATGCAGAGTATATTTAGTAGCAAGGCTTCAAGACTTAGGAGGGCTGTGGTGGTATTTATTTCCTTCAAAGAGATCCAGCTGTGAATGTTCTCCCCTTTGAGGAACCATGTATCTATGCTGTAAATAGCAATGATGGGATTACAGGCTGTAATGATGTGCTAATGGGTTGGACTTGTACAGAAACCTCTTCACATGAATTCAAAGACCAGCACTTAGGATTGCTCTTTACCACTTAATGGGATTGTTTTTACACACGAGTGGCCCCTGATGAGACAACTTGTGCAAATATATTTTGTGCTTAATATTTACATTTCTGCTGGCTTGTTTTCATTTCATTTAATTAGAAGCTTAAATGATGGATTGCTTAAAATGTCTTAATTGATTCAATGCATTTATTCATTTGCTTGACTTTATTTACATGGCAATGCATTCATCACAGAGTACTAATTTCAGGCATTGCCTGGGAACATCTTGTGGGAAATGAAGGTTCATTTTCTTTTTTTTTTTTTTCTGGGGGTGGGGTGTAGTTGGGTATTTTTTTTAGGAAATGATGTTTTTTAGGCTGTACTGAATTCAACTTTTTCTAGATGCAATCCCTTTACTTATGAGATGAACAAAGTAAAAGGCTTTTCTGACCACTGCTGCTACATGATGGTCAAATGTGAGGTTGTTATCAACCTGACTACCCAGGTCTCTCACCACAGGTTGTGTGCTTAGGGGGTTGCCATTGATGTTATCAGTAGGGGCTGTGTTTTTGCTGAATAGTATGGTGATATTTTTTTTTGCAATTAGGTTGAGTCCATGACTTTGGCACCAGTCTTTAGTTGTTGTGAGACCCTCTTGCATTATGTTAACATCATTTAGTGAGTCAATGACAGCACCCAAATTACAGTCATCTACATTCTTGGTCAGCCACAGGCCTTTTGTCTTTGCCTGGACCTCTGAGAAGTAGAAGCCGAACAGTGGAGGTCCCAGACAGATCCCTCAGGAACTCCACTAGTAACAGGTCTGCTATCGTTGGTGGGGGCACCTACTTTGACCTTGAGGGTCCTGTCTGTGAGCCAGCTGGCCACCCACCTGATGAGATAGGGACTTATAGCCAGTTGTGGTAGCTTTTTGATGATGCCAGAGTGGGGGATTGTGCAAAGGATTTGTCCAAGTCAAGGAAGGCTGTATATACTGACTTTCCCTCATCCACGGCCTTGGTGACTGTCTCAAAGAAGTCAACCAGGTTCAACAGGCAAGATGTGCCCTTTACGAATCTGAACAGGGTGGGGTCAAGTGCTTGGAGATTGCCTGTGTCCTTGTTTATGAGATCCATAATAATATGCTCCATGGATTTACAGATCAGACTTGTCATGCTAATGGGGCGATAGTTTTCAGGGTCAGTAGTGGTACCACTTTTGTGCAAGGTGATAACAATGGCAATTCTCCACTCTGCTGGAATGAAGCCTGTACTTAGGCTGTGGTTGAATAGTGTGCTCAATGGAGAAGCCAGTTTTTGCTGGAGATGATGCAGAATACAGCCTGGGATACTATCAGGTCCCATGGAAGCTGTGTTCTTTGCCTTGGATAGGGCCTTTAATAGTTAATCTATGGAGATGTGAGGTGTGGGACAAGTATCAGGGATGTCAAAAGGGCCTTGGGGGAGCAGGGGGTGAAGTTTGCGCTGAGTCGATCTGCCAGCAGGTTGGCTAAGTTAACAGGGATCAGTGTAAGTGATACCGTTTAAGTACTACTTCAGAACAAACTGGGCTTTGCTATGGAGGTTCCTGACGTAACTGAAGAAGGCTTTGTGGTTTGCCTTTGTTTCAGAGGCTAGTTGCAATTCATAATTGGCTTTGGAGCTTTCCACTAGTGATTTAATTTGCTTGTAGAGTCTAAGGAGGGAGTTTTTCCAATGTGGAATTTGTTCCTTTTTACCCTTGGACAACACATTCTTCCTTTTTTTTTGGTAAAGCCTGTTGATAGAGGATGTCCAGCAGATAGGTTTGTGTTTCCTTGAGGAGCAGGTTTTAGTTCTGTTGGGTATGGCTGAGTCCATGCAGTTGTAAAGGTGCTTGTATATTGCACTGGCATACTGCTCAGCATAGTTGTCTGCATCCTCTGAGGAGGTTGGTGGTGTGAAGCTACATATACCCTCCCTTAGGAGGTTGTAGTCAGTTTTTGAGAAGTTTTTTAGCTTGATTATAGCTGGTAAGGTTAGGTGGGACAGAAACTTCAAATGAGACAGTCTAATGATCGGTCACCCATGTTGGTGAGAACCAAGTCCAGAATGTTATCTCCCCTTGTGGGAGATGAGACAAGCTGGTCTAGCACGTTAGAGTTGATGAAGTCAAGGAATCATTGAGTCAGTCCATTAGTGCAGGAACAGGCCACCAAGTCTATGGTGGGGTAGTTGAAGTCACCAAGGATCGGGGTGTTAGGCGGAACCTTGATGGAGTCAAGTAGATACAGGTAAGTGGAGTTGGTGTCCTGAATCATAGACAGGGGTCTATAGCTGGCTATAACTAGGATGGGTGTCTTGCCAACTGTCATTTGCACCTGGAGTAGTTCCAGTGTGTCATGCTGGCAAATCAGTCTGGAGGTGTGCCTGTCCTTAATGAAGATAGCGACTCCACCAGCCTTAGTCTTCCGACCTCATTTTGGGGTCTGGCTATAACTTGGATGGGTGTCTTGCCAACTGTCAGTTGCACCTGGAGTAGTTCCAGTGCATCATGCTGGCAAATCAGTCTGGAGGTGTGCCTGTCCTTAATGAAGATAGCAACTTCACCAGCCTTAGTCTTCCAACCTCATTTTGGGGTCAGAATGTGTGGAATGAGGTATAGCCCGGTTAGACAGGGGTGCTCTCTGTAGCCCTGAACCAAGTTTTCGTGACCGCACAGACATTGGCATCTTCCAGTGCAAGGAGAGCCTCCAGTGTGTGCATTTTCAGGGTAAGGCTCCTAGCGTTAAGCAGCATAACCTTCAATTTGCTTTTTGACAGATCTTTTATGTTGGAAGGTTTGTCTTTGGGACATTGCCTAAAACACGCACAATGGGGGAGGCAAGAGCCTTGACCAGGATCCAGAATTCCAGTGGTGACAGGTGGGGGCCATCGCTGGCAAACCAGTGAAGAGTGTTTAAGCTGAAATACATGTATGGTTTTCCTGGGTCTTAGAGGGGCATGTATTTAAGCTTAAACACGCTTCACTGCTTTGCCAGAGAAGCAATTTTAAGCGTGTTGAAGATTAAATACATGTTATGGTTTTCCTGGGTCTTAGAGGGGGCATACAGCTTGCAAGGAAATGGTATGGAGTTTTGCCTATGGTGATCTAAATGTGGAGAGGCTCAAGTGCATCCTGTTTGACCAGCCTTGAGGTATATCTATTATGGAAATCGAGACACCTCCTCCTTTAGTCCCTGTCTGTGTGGTAACTGGTCTGTATCTGTGGCTTTAAACCATATCTAAGTGACCTCACATACATCAGCATTCTTTAGGGTAAAGAGGGCTTCTAGGTAGTGAAGTTTTTGTTTAGTCTCCTAGCCTTGAGCAGTAACACCTTCGGATTTTCTTGGTTTGGATTTGCTACTTCGGAAGTACTTTCAGTTTGGCATTGACTAAAAAAAGGCAGTATGGGGGAAGAAAATGTTTTAGTTAATATTCAAAGGCCTAGAGAGGAAAGGTACAGACCATCCCTGGCAAAGCAGTGTGGTCTGTTGACCATCTCCTTCCATGCTGACAAATACTGCACCCCCTTGGAATGACACCAGAAACTAAGCCAATTATTAATACTTTCTAAATGTAGGAGCGATGGAACCAAAGTTTGAGAACAAATTAGATGTGATCCTCCAAATTCAGGAGATCTCTGAGGTGCTTGTGTGCATGTGTAATAGACCTTTATGGTTTATATCTGGAAATTGATTACTTTTTGGTTTCATTAAATTAAATAAATACATATATGCATACATACAATTATACACAGTCACACACACACACACACACACACACACACACACACACACACACACACACACACACACACACACACACACACACATGAAATATTTAGTAGCAAGAGTTCAATAAGAAGATGGAGGAGGATTACAAATGGTATTCAGTATCATCGCAGAAACCGAGCTGTGAATCCCCCACCCCCAACTGGCTGTGCTTTTTGTGTCGTAACTAGTGATGGTAGATAAAGGCTAAAATTATGTGCTAATAGTTTTTGTGTTGTACACGGATCAGTCTGCACACATTTAAAGATGATCACTTGTGATTGCTCTTCTCTCACATTTAATGAGATTCCTTGCTAAAGCTCAGGCCCATGCTTCGAAAAAAAAATGGTATGAATATGTGACTAAATGATTTAGACCTAAAGTGACTGAAAAATGTGTTATGAACTACAGCTAAGCTAAGTAATGCATTTTTATTATTTATTTAGTTTATGTTAATCAGGCAGTACATAACATACATAAACTCCTATTAGTAGTTTTCCCTGCTGGTAGATATAACAAGACCAGAAAAATTAAACTTTAATTAAGGTGCATCTTTTCTAAAAAGAAGCTCATTGCTAATCAGTTTCTGACCTTTTTTTCTATATCCCTCTATAACAGATTTTGGTTATTATTTGTACTTCTGGATTCCAACATGTTTTTGTTTAACAGCTTTCTAAGGAAAACAATTTCACGCATTTTCAACTCACTGTAGAAAACCCTGATGCAATCATAAGAACTTACTTAGCTAATGGCCAAAGAACCTTTTTAAGCCTAGCCATTCATGCCTCCATTTTCATAATTATCATTGTCCTAGGGTTTGAATGACTTTGGTATATAGGGTCATTGGAGGTTAATAGGCTATCGACCCAAAGGTCATTTCAAGCCTAGCCATTTCATCCCAATGTAATACCAGAGATACTCTAGTCAATACCCAGGGATTGTACTTACTAAATACTGCCCATGTCCAGGAGGGATGTGGGTACTATTCCCTAGTAAGAACTTAGGGTGCCCCATCCAGGTTCATTTTGAACAGTATCATAGAGGTTTTCTGCTTCAAATGAACTGGGAGCCTATTCCAAAGACATGGCAGTTACTAGGAGACAAATCTGTCCCTCCAGCACATCCTATTCATGCCACAAGACATAATTATGTGCCTGGAGCAGGTAGCTCTAGTCCTGTTTGATTTGCAGATGTGCAGGAAGTTCATTAGGTTAGGGTTGGAGTTTGCTCTTAAGCGAGGGATAATTCTCCACTGAGAGGTCTATACAATACAGAGTATAGTGACAGGGGCTTTAGTTGGTCTGTTTCAGGCAAGTGCTGGAGTACTTTGATCTTCTTTGTTAGAAAATGCTGAGGTCTCTTCAATTGCTGCAGGTGCTTTGTACAGTACATGTCAAAAGAAGCGTTATACTCAATTATCGGCCTGAACAGTGACGAGTATAGGGGGGTTATAACCTCCTTTGCTGTAGAGGTGATGCCTTTGCTAATCAAGTGTGCTATATAGAAAGCCTTCATTATTATAGTAGACACATGGTGGTCAAAGTTAAGTTTGCAATCTACTTGTGATCCCAGATCCATTACCACTTCATAAGTACAAAGGGTATTGTTAATTTGATAGTGTGTGTGTGTGTGTGTGTGTGTGTGTGTGTGTGTGTGTGTGTGTGTGTGTGTGTGTGTGTGTGTGTGTGAGATGATATGAGATAATGCCATTTCGGGGAGAGAATGGCAAAGTATGTGTAACATATGCCAGCATAATTATGTGGCATTTTGTAAATAATGTTATGTCATTTGACTTTTACACTGATTTGTGCAGATGTTTGTGTTAAAATGTATTTGTAAAGTTGCTTGTGATAAAAATGCATCAACAGTGGGTCTGGCTAGACAGAAAACAGATCTGTATGAATTCCAGACAGTGATATATTTAACTAATCTCAGTCCAGCTGATTTTGAAATTGTTTTATACCTTTCAGATGATGCATCAGAGATCTTAACAAAGCTCTGGGTGTGTCTTGTACTAGAGTCAGGTGACAAGATATAATGTAAATCTGTAATGATTTCTCTAGATAGCAATGCGGAATAGCTCTGAACTCTCGCAGCAGCAGTAAGCATGGAAAGTGATAAGGAATGATCTCTGACAGGTATCTCATACATTCTCAGAGGGTAACCTCAGACATTCACCGAGAGAGATCTCAGCCATTCACAGAGGGAGAGACACTTCATCTTGCCTTTGGAGTAATCAGCTTAGCCTTTATCGTCTTGCCTTGCTTTAGTAAGTAATCAGGGAACAGTAATTCTTTAGCTTAGTCAGGAAATATAGTGAGATTAGTTGAGCATTGTTTCTGTGTATGTGAGACGTATCCAACTGTGTTATTTTTCTTGTATTTCCTATCTATTATTTATTATTAAATATTTTTTATTATCTTTCATTGTGGCTGGTCTTTTAGAGAATACTTTTAACAGCTTGAGAGTGCTCATGTTTATTTTAGTGACACTGTGGCCACTCCTGATAGCCTTTCTGCTTTGGTCACACACTCTACCATTGGTATTAACTGTACACAGTTTAATTGGGCACCCTTATAACAGCCTTGAGTAGCTGACTGGTGTCAGCAGTCACCCTTGAGGTTTGGGCAGAAGGGGACACAGCTGGTACATCTATGCCATCCTTTCCTCTGTGTGTGTGTGTGTGTGTGTGTGTGTGTGTGTGTGTGTGTGTGTGTGTGTGTGTGTGTGTGTGTGTGAACTAAATATCAAAGTGTGTGTGTGTGTGTGTGTATGTGTGTGTGTGTGTGTGTGTGTGTGTATGTGTGTCAGATATTGGGACCAGGGACACAGTGCTCCAAGGTATCAAGGTGACATTGTTAAGGGTCGGGAGAGAGAGAAAGTGAGTCCAACCCCAGAGCTGGCAGCTGTTAACCATGTGCTCTTAAGGGAAATTGTGTTTACTGTGGGGAGCTGTGTTTGGCAATAATGTGTGTAATTATTTTTGCTCTTAGCGGCCATCCCTTACTGGTGCTATTGGTAGGGATTGAAGCTCTTTGATTACTGGCACAAAGTAAGAATGCCATCAGAGTATGAAGGGACAATGTTTTTACTGAGGGGAATGGTGATGCATTTCTTTGAATTCAGACTGAGACAACTGTCATTGGTCTGTGTAAGACTCTCCTGAAGTACACTGACATAATTTGGGGATTCAATGGCTACACCCAGTTTGCAGTCATCTGCAAACTTGATCAGCCACAGCCCCTTTGTTTGGCCCTGAACCTCTGAGAAGTATATACCAAGCAGTAGGGGGCCCAGCACGCACCCTTGTAGCACCCTGCTAGTGACAGGTCTGTTGGTTGATGTAGAGTCAGCCACCTTGACAGTGTGTGACCAGTTTGTGAGCCAGTTTGCTACTCATCTTACAACAAAGGGGTTTACATTCAGTTGGATAAATTAATCGGTAATGGCTGAGGATGGTATTGTGTCAAAGTCCTTTGCCAAGTCAAGGGATGCTTTGTACACATATATGCCCTTGTCAGTGGCCCTGGTCACATGTCTGAAGGAATCCATTAGGTTTAACAGGCAGGATATGCCCATAACAAAGACAAACTGGGTTGGATCCAGGGTTTGGAGGTTGCTTATGTCTTTATTTAAGAGGTCTATGATGATGCTTACATTCCATGGCCTATAATTTCCTTGGATCTGGATGCCATAACTTTACTTATAAGCTGTGCCACATAAAAGATTTCCTCGCCACTTTAGACACATGGTGGTCAGAGTTCAGGCTACTATCTGTCAGCCTACCTAAATCTCTCACCTCTAAGTCCACTCTCAGGACACATTAGTGATTCAAGTTATTTGCAGTGGTATATGACTTCCAAAGGGTATGATAATGCATTTTTATGCATTTAGTTTTAGGCCATGATTCTGACACCAACGATTTGTCTGATCTAGACTCTCTTGAAGGATATCTACACTACATCATTGGGAGATTCAGTGATTGCCCCTACCTTGCAGTCATCAGCAGACTTTGTCATTCAGATGCCTTCCACATTAGCCTTGACTTCAGAGAAGTATATTACAAATAGGAGTGGTCCCGGCAGTGTGACATACCAGTAGTAAATGGCTTCTTGCTGGATTTGGATTCACCCACTTTAGCCACGTGTCCTGTCTAGGAGCCAATTTGTTATCCATCTGATAACATAGGGATTTATACCCAGTTTTGTAAGTTTATTTATAATACCTGACTGGGGAATTGTGTCAAATGCCTTGGCCAGGTTGAGCTAGGTGGTGTGCACTGTTTTACCCTCCTCCATTGCCTTAATGACTTTCTCAAAGAAATTACCAGATTCAGTAGGCATGACCTGCCCTTCACACAAAATCCTATTATTTTAGCAATTTAATGTGTATGTGTGTGTGTGCACGGGTGTACATGTGTGTCTATAGATATTTATTTGTGTGTGTGTGTCACCTCTATCCCTCTTGGACAGGGGCAACTGAAGCTGTTCATAAAGTCGCACTTCAAATATAGACCATACAACAAGATCAATATGGGAACAAGGGTATAACATGGCTAGGCTTATAAAGACCCTAGGACAATTAGCCTAGCACCCTCCTATGAACGCATGTACCTATGAGTCTACTCTCCAGTGACTAGAATGCTGGATTCTGTGGTGGCTTGCCATATGGGCTTAGAAGTAGAGGCTCTATGAAATGTAGCCATATGTGCTGATGTGGATATTGTTGTAAAAGAGTGCATTCAGGGTTGTTGAGGGAGTTTGTTGTGAAACTTCATCTAGGAGGTCTTTGGGGTTTAAGTAGGTTACATGTAAGTGCCTCAGCATATATGGGTCTATGTGTCTGCCTTGAAATGTGTGATAGATGCAGAGTGTGTATTACTGACAACCTTATTCACAGTAGGAGTGGTCCCGGCAGTGAGCCCTGTGACATACCAGTAGTAAATGGCTTCTTGCTGGATGCTGGATATGAGAGCTTTGCCTCCAGTGACATTGTGTAAATACATCTCTCACATACCATATGTTTGTTTTAGAATTAACTCGTTGCCAGTAAACATGAGGCAATTTCTACATTGCCTCAGGATGCCCATATCCACCAAGCTGGTAAGGGAGATAGTGGAAAAGTTCATATCCATGGCAACAGACCCTTTTTATTGATTAGACAGGTGGAGACATTTTATTTGTTTTGATGAGTGTACTCATTTTTTAATTGTAAAAAGTTATTGCAAAGGAATATAACAAACATGAATTTTTTTTGTTCTGTAACAATCTGGAGCCTGAAAACATGGAAAAAGTGTCCCACTCTTTTAATGTGGTAAATAGCTGCATATGTGTTAGCACAATCAACATGTGCATGTATGTGTCATGTCTTATGTCTTTCAACTTTTACCTTGGAAGTAAGTACAAAGAAAAATAATTATGGAGAAGCTTCCATATTAGGTACTCTTATCGGGTGCCCTTAACTCAAAATAATTTCCAAATTTAGGGGGGATAGAACAAAGGCTTGAGAACAAATTAGATGTATTCCCCTAAATCTGTGAGACCTGAGAAGTGCATATGTGCATATGTATTGGCCCTTTATGATTTTTGACTGAATATTGATTACTTTTTGTTTCAATAAATTAAATTAAAGAAATATGTATATGCACACACATGAGCACACATACACATACACAAATAATATTTAGTAGCAAGGCTTCAATAACAAGATGGACGAGGGTTACTTATGATGCTCAGAATCTTCACAGAAATCTAGGTGTGAATCCCCTCACGGCTGTCTTTTTGTGTTGTAACTAGTGGTGATGGTAGACGAAAGCTAAAATAATGTGCTAATAGCTTCCGTTTGTATTGCACAGGGACCAGTTTGCACATATTTAAAGATCACCACTTGTGAATGTTCTTCTTTGTCATTTAATGAGATTGCTTACTAAAGCTGAGGCCTATGCTGAGACAAATTTGGGTACGAGTATGTTTTGTGAGTAAATTACTTAGACCTATCCTTAGACCTAAACTGGCTGAAAAAAATGTATTATGAACTACAGCTGACTTATGTAATACATTTTTATTATTTATTAATTTATTGTATGTTAGTCAGGCAGTACATAACATACACAGACTCCATTAGTAGTTTTCCCTGCTGGTAGATATAACAAAGTCAAAAAAATGAAACTCTGATTTCATCTACAAAAGACTGAAAAAAATTACTAATTACTTTTCTTCTAGGAGGGGAAAACAACCCCTTGTTGAAAAAAATGAATTTGCTGTTTTTGTTTTGTCCTGAATTCTTATAATTATCCAAACTGGTTATAAAGGTTGCAAGGGAAGCACATGTAAAGTCAACCTATTTCAGAAATGTGGAATGCATTGGGTAAGGTACTTGTCATGCTGTCTGGTATTGTTGTTGTGATACTATAGGTTTACAACTAGTTTTATTGTAGTGACTGTGATCTTAGAGTGCTGAGTCATTCATAGCACAGGAACCTTAATGGGCATAACACCCCCAGGAATGGGTAGAACACTTTGTAGAGAGACATGTCTATCAGAGTAGCTAGGGTTAGTGAGACATGAGATTTTTTTGTTGAGGAAACATTGAAGTATTATAAGTTGCTTTCAATACTTTGTGAGGTATGTGCCAATTAGGGCACTGTTTTCAATGATGGGCCTAATAAAGGATGAATACAGTAAAAGTATGACTTATTTGGAAGTTGAAGATAGTTTAGCAAAGGATAAGCTGTGTAAGGTAGAAGCATTTAATAGCAGCCACAGAGGCATGGTGGTCAAAGTAGAATCTGCACCAAGTACCTGGTGGCTGTGCCAGAGTGAGACAGCTGTATGGTAAATGCTACAGATACAGGCTTTACCAACATAAACAGTGTTGCCTTTCAAGGCACAGGAAGTTACAAAGCTAATGGACCTAGGGCCCTTACAAGCCTCGCCAAGTTCTATCCTTATTTCAAAAATCAGCACAAATTGCCCCTGTCCAAGAGGGACACAGGTGGAACCCCCTGGAGTGAATTTACGGTTTTCCATCCAATCATTCAGCTTGCGTTTGAAGAGGGCCAGTGAAGTACTCTGTTTGACATGAAGTAAGAAGTCCATTCCAAAGTGTGCTAACCTCTGGGAAATAAATCTGTCCCGCATTGCAGGTTCTATTAATGTCAGATACTAGGTTAAGGTCTTTAGAGCAAGTAACCCGTATACCATTTGACTTGTGGATATGCAACATTTCCAGTAAATTAGGGTCATAGACTGACTTATATGCAAGGCATTGAAGGTAAGCACACAATTAACACACCAAATATTTGTTTGGTGTTTCCTTGCTGGAGATTTTGAATACCAGAATGGGATTTGATACCTACACCCATTCACAGCCATCATAATCACACTGCATGCCAGGGAGATACACACACACACACACACACACACACACACACACACACATCTATGTATGGGTATGGAATGTACCTAATCATTATGCATGCGTCAACTCTAGCAGTGAATTCATTCACAGAAAAGAATCAGAAATCTCAGTAAAGATGAATGGTTACACTCGTCTTTTCATTATTTGTCATCTGCCACTGAAGGTCAGTGAACATATCTCTCAGTGGTTTAGATTTTTATGGGCTGTCCAGATTTTTACCTTTTATTTTTGTGTGTTTATCATAAATTTATGATTTTCTGTCAAATCAATCAGGATTGAAATTACATGATAATGACAGACAGAGTTTATAAGAGTAATATTTAAAATCTGTCTCTATTTTTGGGCCTTTGCTCTCTACCCATTTTAGGCTCTGTCCAGATTTCTAGCACTAAGAGGTTGAGAGGATTATGATGACCACACATTCAAGTATATGGAATACAGGGAAATATAATTGCTTTCAAATTATCTGTTCAGGCTGCCATTTACCTTTTGCATCTAGTGCTAACATTCAGTACCATTAAACATTTTGTTGAAATTTGTTCGTCTTAGTATTCACGAAAACACACAGCTTTTACAATTTAAACCATCAACTACACTTTAACTAACATTTTGTGCTTATATGCCAAGTAAAATTTGTACAAGTAATGGCAATATACTTACTAAATGCTACAATATGTGATATTAAAAAGTCTTAATAAGTAAAAAGTGTTATCTTGGTTTCATCGTTGATGGCTACAAGTCAGAGTGTGATAGTTACTTGAAAACATTTCAGTAGCAAAGAGAATTCCACAAAACGTGTGAAATGAGGTGAAAATGTGTCCATTAATTTTGATGAGGCAGTGGAGACAGTGTTCTCTTCGTAGGACTGAAAGATTTCCTTACTATCAAGTGCTTCTCCCTGAAAGGATTACAGTTTCAGTGTATGAGACGTTGTACAAAGGCTTTATTGGTGGGGCCTGATTCCAACTTCCTAAAGGATTTTGGTCTCATTTGAGAACTTACTGTCACAAGGAAAAGTTGGAAGAGAGTTTAGTGCAATCTTTTTATATTGCTTATTTTTTTTGTTCTATATTTATAACAAAAATGGTTGATTTTTTATGAAAGGAAGAATTATGAATTTAGACAAATTTGAGGAATGTATTAGGGATAGATAACCATCATGGTAGAAGACTGCTTGCAGCATCAAAACTAATATAATTGAACCAGACAGCAGCTGAATATTACAGGTATGTATGTCTTTTATTACTTCTGATAGATGTTTCTGTGATGAATTACTCATTCTCAGCTGATGTATTTCACATGCACATTGAGGAAGAAATAGGAAGTACATGTTTAGTGTACTTCTATTGCATTTTTCCTTAAGGGGTATAATGTTGTGCAGTACTGGAATTTATCTGTGTATTGTCTGAGCTTCCTACTACAACTGTGGTTTGGGATGGGCAGTTATTTCCATGTCTGGGTAGGATTTTCCAACTTTTGGGCTTATTTGTACAGATTAGTTGAGTATTTGCTCATTTTAGTAAGTGTGCATGCGTACATGTGTGTGGTTTGAGGTTAGTCCTACCATGTTTGTGGGTAGTGGTTAGGAATGTATGTGCTACTAGCTGCAGCTTCCTTAAATGATTCATAGCATATTAACCTCACTGATGTATATTGATCCACATTAGCCTAGTTAGTTAGATGAAGCATAGTGATCCATCATGAGAACACTTAAGATTTCTCGGTAATCTCCAAGTGTAGTACCTCACAGGATGCGCAGTAGCAAATCCCGCCCCAAACACGCATCCAGCTGCACGGACCCCGCACCCATATGAATATTCACAAGGCTCCTGCCGTGGCAAGGCAGCATCGGTATGAATGTTCAAAGCATACCAAGGCAGACAAATATTTAGTTTAGTTGAGTCCTTTAAATACTGTTTATTTAAGTCAGAAAAACTATTCTAATTCACACAGTTTAAGCTAATCTCCAAAATATGACGCATCCATTTTGTGGGTGTATTTTTTTTTCTGGAAGGTTATTAGCAATCTGATTGTATTCGTATGGGTAATTGTATATGTTATTGAAATATGGCTCAAAGACTGTCATTGATTTCAAAATATTTGACATGCAGTTAGTGAGGTTTATCATAATTAATGTTTTAACCTATTTGAAGGCTGTGCAGACTACTTTGAGCTTTGAAATT
>NC_056738.1:516082953-516120283 GCF_019279795.1 Protopterus annectens | reverse complement strand
CATGCACACACTGAAGTGTGCTTTTTTTCGCACCATCATTTCCTACTGGAGACACTGTGCTGTACAAACTTCCCCCTTGCATTGTTCATGTTACTGAAAATGGCAGTGTGGATGCAGTCATTCCTGCTTTCCTATTTTTAAACAATTCGGGATGATGTCTTTGTCTCATGAATGCTAAAGCTGTTTGGCAAGCAGTGAGTCAGAACATGATCATGTCAAACACACACTGACTTAAACACCAGATGGACTGGGCTGCTTATATTTCTCCATCAGACGTTGTACAGATCACATCATCTGAGAAATGGGTATTTTTTCCCAGGATGCAGTTCCCTTTATTTATGTTGGCCCTAGACACTGCATCTTACTTTCCAAACCACTGGCTAAGTTAATACAGTTCCTGATGCGTACATCCCTGTTAGTCAAAATTACCTTTTTAGTAACTAATATGTAAGGACTTTTTTTTTTTTGGCTAGGCTTACAGATTTTTCCACTGGACCACCAAATATGCTTAGAAACATTTCAAGCTTATTAAGCTAAAGGAAAATTATATCAACTTAATACAAATGCATTTCAGAATTTGTTAGTTTGCCTAATACTACCTTTGAATTCTGATTTTATATGCAAAGCTCCTGCTTTGTCTTTTGCCACATAGGTTAAGGTTTAGTTGACCAGTCACAGAATTCTAGAATGTAAACAATATTTTCTTAGTCTGTGTTTATTGTCTGAGCTCCACTAGAGACATCTGTGTTTTTGGGTATAATGGATACTTGAGGTAAGTTTGCGTAATCTGATACATTATGGGAAGTGCATGCTGTGGGAATTGATCTCTGATCTGCATGGCCAATGCATTTCCTTCACTTAAGCATTATGATCTGTGTACAAGAGCATCTGGCAATACACAAAGGTTACTCTGCAAAGAGATTCCTTAAAACAGCTTGTGGATCGTAGGGGGATGTATACTGGGACCGTTATAAAGATGCATCTCAACAAACCAACTTGACATTTGTCTTAAAGTTGTTCCTTTTGTTGATGTTTTGTGTCTTTCCTTCATTCTCATCTTTCATCTGTTCTAGTTAATGTCCTTCTGTGAGTCACATACAGCCCTAATTTTGTAATATTCTACTACTGAGCATGGCTTACCTTTCCCCAGCAGGTTCCTTCCCCAACAAACATTCATAAACCGTTTAGATTGATCAATGTGATACCCAAGGAATAACTCAGGGAAGTAGGCCATAAGATCTGCTTGCAAACTATTAGATACATTTTTCCATTTCTTTTGTTTGCTCTTGCTTATGGGCACACTAAATGAAAGGTGTGCACTACTTAGGTTTCCTTAATTCCTTAATTCAGCTTCTAGTGCACCTGTTGTCATTCAGGTCAGGTGACACCTGTTGAATGGCAGTGATGTCCAAGAAGAAGACTCTAATTTATGAAGGGCAATCATTCCTGGTTTATTAGTTCCTCTAGTAGAACATTTTCATTTTCTTAACTTAGAATTTTTAAAAAGCTATTAATCCTGAGTTACCAGTTAGTAGTCCATCCACCAAGGTTTCTCAACAGGTAGTACTAATCCTTGAAATTAGGTGATGGTCTAAATCTGTTGCCCCGTCTTTATTTACTCACTCTTGTTATCATGCTGTGACAGAATCATGACATAAAATCCAAAGGGCAAGAGCACAGCCTTGTTCATGACCTAATTGAGATGCCAACTTCCAGGACTAGTTTGGATGTCATAGATGGAGAGTCCCTCTAGCCTCCACCCTTCCCCGAAGAGGCTTAAATTCAGGCACTACCTTTGGGTCTAAATAACTTTGTTGAAGCGAATAACAGTCAAATCCTTCTTTGTCGAACTTAATCCATCGAGAGCTATATCCGTCAAATGGTCATTTATGCACAGTTTTTTCTCGGGGTGGGGTGACTAGTGGGCCAACCTAATGACCACCACAAAAAACACATTATTTAAAACCCACCCAATTGGGGGCTATGCCCTTTACACCCCTGCAACTAAATACCAACTCCCAAGATTGCACTACAGTAGTGAAAAGGGCAAATTCCTGATGATGGCCAATTAGTTTTTTTTCCCTGGAAAAAAATGTCTTGTAAATACACATTCAATGGATTTAGCTTTCGATGGATTACGTTCGATAAATATGGATTCAACGGTTAGTCACTTCAACAAAGTGCTATATACCCCATACCTTCACATGTTCTTTGTCTAAGTATAAATTGAAGTTACATGACAGAACAGTAAGGGGTTCACATACCCTCATGTACCCAACACATTTCATGTTTTTGCAGCTAGTGGCTATCCACCAATATCCTTGATCTCCATTAGGATGTATACAACTGTTCAACATTCACTCTGAGAAGGAGGGTTGACCACTGTCCATTTGGTCCTTCCTTTCCCTAGGGACACTTAATCCTGTCTCCAGAGCACCTCTGGTCCAGCTGGATCCACTGGCAGCGGTAGAGCTGGATCCAGTGACAGTGAGGCTTGCTGTCTGAAGCATTAATGTAGAGGAAGGTAAGTGAATTCTCTTTAACCTTGTTAATTGCATCTCCATTTGCTGTACTAGTGTGGATGTTTCTTCTGCACCTTCATGGGGTTATTACTTCAGTGTTACAGATGACCATGTACTACAAAAGGAATTTGCTATTGCGGGTGTTAGGTCAGACTTGTCATACTGGCATATCAGGTGAGCATTGGTGGCACCACCACTGACAAATTTATTCACAGGAAATTTTTCTTATAGCTCTCGGCAACAGCAGTCCTGTGTCTGCTGTATTTTGTTCACTTTTCTTAAACAAATACTCATGCATCATGAAACTTATTCTCACAGCTTAAATTCATTAATGAGACAAATCTGTTTTTCACTAAATGAGCCAAGCAGCTCCAAATATTAAAGGAAAGATAATACTTGTTCTGACTTTGGTTGTTATTTCTAGTACTTAATGATCTGGCTGCAATTACTTAGCATGAAGGAACCATCCCCTACTATAGTGTGGCAGAAGTCCATGCCTTTTTGGCTTTAGTTCTAAGTTGACATGTACCTGTGTAATCCCTCCCTCTCTCCCAACTGCCCCTAAAAGATCACACACATTTTTATCCTGGATGGGGCTGATTATCAGATAGAAGTAAACCAACTAAACTTACATATGGTTGGTGAATGCGGTCACCATTTTACTTGAAAACTAGTCTTCCCTGGTAATAATAGTGGAACTACTTAATCAATAAACTGATTATGTGTTTAACTCCACCTCCATGGCCACCAGTATGTCTCATTATTCATATGTTATTACTAAGCTTTGGTCATGTAGAATAAAAAAGATAGAGTAACAGTAAGGAATCTTTAACACAGACAAGTTAAATTAAATTTCTGTTGGGATGCTGGTGCTCAGAGGCAGTTATACTAGCTGGTGTTGTGCTGTACCACTCTCTCTCTTTTTTTTTTTTTTTTGTAGGTAGTATATTAAAAACCAAAAGAGCTTAGTGTGGAAAAATACTGAAGTCAACATATTTTGTATTCTGTATATAAAGGGTTAAGCAGAAAAATGTTCACTGCGTGCAAACTGAAATGTTCTGGAAAATGTTGATCACTGAGGAATGCAGGAGTTAATCTTAAACTGCTGATAAAGTTAATGGTGCAAGAATAACTGTGGTACTGGCTGGTAAAAACAAGTAATCAAACTATCAATTTTAATGAAAGTCTTCTGTGCTACGTGTATGTACGTGCAGGAGGGTCTATATAAGGAGAACTTAAAGTACAAGTAGCCAGACTGCTGGCATATTACTATCATGTAGCAGATCTCCATGCATGTAAAATAAAGCTGTTTTACTTGCTTACAAGAACTTGGTGTGATTCTTCCAGAATATGTTAGAAGAGTAAAATCTTCGACATAACTGGCGCCTAACGTTAGGCGGCCCTGCACGCGAATCGAACAAAGAGAGGCTGAAAACCTGCGCAGGTGGAGAGAGATCAGGCTCTCCTCGAATGAAAGACCTCCAACTGAAACAGGTTGAAATTAGAGGCCAGTCACTCTTTCCAGATTCAATCCGTGAGGTGGCAGCGAAACAGGGCGGAGGAATCACAAAGGTAAGCAAAAAGAAAAGCTATTTTTGTTGTTTCTGATTGGAATTTTTGTCTAAATTTTAAGGGACTAGTCAAGGGAGAAATTTAATTTTCTCAAAGTATAAGGAGTATATGTGAATAGATTCCATATACAAGAGATCTCAGGAACAGGAATAGTTTCTCGTAAGAGAAATGGGAACAGGAACCAGTTGCCAAAGGCGACAAAACTGAAGATGAAAAGTTTATGTTTGATTTACACCCAAAGAATGTAAAGTATTTAGATAAATGGAAAAAGATCATGGGTTTAGTGGATGTTTAAATAAGTCAGAATGTCAAAATCTAGTAAGATTACTGCGCAAACAGGCAGGAAATAAGACAAGGAAGCAAAAGAAGGTAGGGATTCCCCAGGCACAGAAATGGCTGGAGGAAGCAAATAAAAACATAAGGAACAAAATTTGAAAAAAGGGTGTGGTAATTCAAGTGAAAAGATGTGTACTTTGTTCAAAGGAAGATAATGAAACTTCCATAGTCAGTCGTAGTCACCAGAATCCCTCGGCCCCTCCCATCCAGTATCCAGACCCTGCACAGGTTATTGAGGTGCCCCGACCAGGACCCACCGCAATACCAGGCTTCGTGAGTGTCCCCCACGCCACGTATTATATTACAGAGAGAGCCTGCCAACACTCTTGACTTACAGCGGAAGTATTAGGAGAGAAGGGACTGGAAAATTAAGGAGAAGGTAGATCAGGAAGGAGAGGAATACCCACTGATAGAAGTGGCAAATCCTCAGCGGGCAGAAGGCGAGGGTCCTACCATATTGGTCTACCGACCGTGGACCCGTGATGACATCCGAAAAGCGGTAGAGGGGATTCCCCATCCAAAAGTAGATATGCGTAAATTCCGTACAGACACAGGGGGCACGAGAATGAGTTATAGATTAAACGCTGTAGAATTTGAACAAGTAATAAGGCAAATCCTAGGACCTGATTGGCACCTTATTTGGAACTTGGGACCCCTGCTACCAGAGGAAGGGGAGCCTTGCCGTTTAACTCCGAAGTGTGTAGAACCAGAATAAAGACTCTCCTAGATAAAATAGGACAACATTGGAAGCCCAAAGCAGATTGGACTTGCATTAATCAATGCGTTCAATCAGATGACGAAACCGTAGACAATTATCTACATCGTCTCACACAATGTTTTGATGCTCATAGTGGATTGATTAAGGCAGAAAATCAGGCAAATGACTCGCCCTATGAACAGCAACTGAAAAATGCATTTCTAAAGGGCTGCAAGACAGCCATTGGTAACTTTATACAAAAGCATATGATCACACACAGGACAGCGTCTACAGCCCCTTATGGATTATGCTAGACATGCTGAGAAATACCTGAAGGAAAAAAAAAGATAAAAAAGCCCAGACTTTTACAGTTAGTGAAGATGGAACTTTAATGTTAGTTCAAGGTTCCGCAAATCGCGGAAGAGGGCGTGGCAGGGGAAGAGGACGAGGACTGGGAGGCATAAGTCATTCTGAGGATTTCGAGGGTAGGCAAAAGAGGGGGGAGTGTTTTAAGTGCGGTAAGAAAGGACATTTCACCAGAGATTGCAGAGGACCGGAGAAACCGATGGTTGCTTCCGGTGGTACCGCATGACTATATGATGGTCAAAAAGACGTAGATGGAGGGTATGAGGAAGAAGAAGAAAGTGAGAATGGGGAAGTAGGTACAAGTGAAGACGATGGGTGGGGACAGGAAATGGCAGAAAATGAGAAATATCAAATGGTAAATCTAACAGCACTAGCATCAACTATGCAATTGGAATCCCAACCAGTGATCACATTGCAAGTTGAGGGCCGAGACATAGAATTTCTTTGTGACTCAGGGGCTTCTCGAACGTTAGTCAGAAGTACTGCCATATCATCCGATGTTACCTCGGATGAATATGTGCTTGTAAAAGCAGCAAATGGTCGATTTACAAAGAGCCATTGTCCAAACCTCTGTGGTTTACCAACCCAGAGACGAACCAAACCATACGGTTCCGAGTAATAATTTCAGAAATCTGCCCAGTACATTTACTAGGAAGAGATTTAATGCAAGTGTTCGTATAGCAGCCGTCCCAACCTCCACGGGATGGTGGCAAGGAGAATAGAACTGAATAGTGCAATGCTATTAGAGGGGCAGGAGATCTACATTACTGGTATAGTAATGATTTGATAGAGACAGGCCCCAGAGTGTAGTGACGGCTCTTACAAATTTGGCATTAAGCAAATACGGCATAACAAATCCGAAGGTGTCAGATCCATTACATTGCACAATGTATTACAGAAGATGTGCCGGACCTGATTTAGAATACGAAAAGAAATTTCTTAGTTTTAAAGTCACCAAACTAGTATTGCATAGCCTTTTTTGGACACACTAGGTAATTCTGCAGTCACATGTAGCCTTACAAGGGATATGCAGCTGCTGTATAAGAATGAATTAACCACACATATTTCAGTCACGGAGGGTGAAGGAATGTCATGGTACCTCGTGGGTAAGAAAATAACTGAATGGGTAGGATGGACACCAGAACAGTTGGCAGGTAAGGGCATTCAGGTTCAAAAACTTAACTGGGTTACACAAGCCAGACCGACCGTGCACCTCAGGGAAGACAAACCGATACAATCCCCTGGGACATTATGACTATGTCTCCTTACCCCATGGAAGAATCTCAATTGCAGATGATTCCAAACTCATTATGGTCGAGGGTCAGCACGATATCGGACTGATTAGAACGGCAGGACAGGTAAAGATTACACCCAAGTCAGAATTTAGACCTCATAAACGGCAGTATCCCTTGAGCAGAAAGGCAGAGGAGGGCATTTTACCGGTAATCACAGCACTTTTGAAAGCTGGAGTATTAATTCTGTGCACAGACTCACCGTAATACGCCCTTATTTCCAGTAAAACCGGATGGGACATGGAGGATGGTACAAGACTTACAGGCAATAAATGCCGCGGTGGTACCTCGGGCCCCATAGTCCCGGATCCGTCTATTCTGCTGAACGATATCCTTCCAACGGATAACTACTTTTCTGTAATTGATATCAGTAATGCCTTTTCTCTATTCCCTTGCAGGAAGATAGTAGATTTTGGTTTGCATTTACGTTTATGGGCAAGCGTTATACCTATACCAGGTTACCGCAGGGATACTGCGAAAGTCCGACCATCTTCTCACAAGAGATGTCCACCAATTTGGCTCAGTTCCAACCAGCCCAAGGGTGCCACCTACTGCTGTACGTGGATGATATCCTCCTGGCGCGACTACGGAAGAACTCTGTAAGTCCGAGACTATTCGACTACTACACTTTCTGGCACACGAAGGACATAAGGTAAATAAGTCTAAGTTACAATTTTGTAAATTAGAAGTACGTTACCTGGGTTATACTATCTCTGGGAAGGGCAGGCGATTAGATGACAGCAGAAAGAATGCTATTTTACAAGCCCCCATGCCAACTACAAAAAAAGAAATTATGTCCTTTTTAGGCATTACAAACTTCTGTCGTAGTTGGATTCCCAACTATGCCGAAGAAGTGCACCCGCTATCAGACTTAATTTTTGCAATACCGATGGCGGCAAAAGATTTGCTGCACTGGACAGACAAGGCAGTACAGGCATTTACTAGGATCAAGCAACTGATAGCTGGGTCAGCAACATTGGGGTTTCCAAATTACAGTAAGACCTTTATACAGACTGTAGATTGCAAGCAGGGATTTATGACATCTGTTTTAATGCAAATGTATGGAGATAAGTTAAGACCATTGGCATTTTACTCTAGCAAATTAGACTCAGTAGCACGAGCATTACCACACTGTGTGCAAGCAGTAATTGCAGCCGCTTTGGCGGTACAAGCGTCTGCCACGTTGGTATTGTTCCATGATCTTACGTTAAAAGTCCCGCACTCTGTAGCAGTCATCCTTCTGCAGGACAAGTTAACATTTCTGTCACCTAGCAGACATTTATCTTGTATGACTACGCTGTTATCACAGCCACACATGACAATTGAGAGATGCACTACCTTAAATCCAGCGACATTGCTACCTGTTGCTGAAGACGGTATTCCGCATGTATGCTTAGATCTCATACATTCTAAAGTTCTACCAAGACCGGATCTTAAAGATCAACCCTTACTACATGCGGACTGGACACTGTTTGTAGATGGGTCAGCACGCAAAGCAGAAACAGGCACCACGCAGGTAGGGTATGCAGTTACTACTGCAACTCAGATAATAGAGGCAAGACCACTCCCCGGGAACTTATCCGCTCAAGCAGCGGAATTGATTGCTGTGACAAGAGCATGTCTCCTTTCGGAGGACAGGAATGTCACTATCTATACGGATAGACAATATGCCTTCTCTACGGTACATGTGTTTGCTCAGCAATGGAAAAATAGGGGGATGGTTACAACCTCGGGAAAGACATTATGCACAAAGAACTAATCCTTGAATTACTACAAGCCGTCCAACGGCCACGGGGTTTGGCCATCTGTAAATGTGCTGCTCATACCCGTGCTAAGGACCCGGTATCACTTGGTAATGCCCTAGCAGACAAAGCAGCCAAAGAGGCAGCTATGTCCAGTACCTTTTCACTTGAAACCACACCTACAGAATTACAACCAACAGATAAATTTGATTTGCAAACCTTACAAGTCATGCAGGAACTTAGCACAGTACAGGAAAAACAACGCTGGACTAGGTATGGTGTTAGGCAGAACAAAGGAATCTATGTGGGACCGGATAATAAATATGTTTTGCCTACTAATCTTTTTAGGTATGCAGCACTAGTCGTGCATGGCCCTTCCCATCTGGGCCCTGCAGCTATGGTTAGAATTATCCACCTTACCTTTTGGACCAAGGGTTTCATTGCATATGCAAAACGTTTTTGTCTATCCTGCATAGTATGTGCTAAATACCACGGGGGAGGGGTCAGAGTTGCTCCGGCATCATTTCCAACACCCCCCTATCCTTTTCATACAATATGTATGGACTTCATCGAATTGACCCCAGCACAACTAAAGAAGTTTGTGTTAGTAATAGTAGATGCATTTACTAAGTGGGTTGAGGCTTTTCCGGTGACACATCCGGATGCTCAATCAGTGGCTAAAATTTTGGTCAATCACATCGTCCCGCACTTTGGACTTCCTACACGCATCTACTCTGACAACGGTATGCATTTTGTCAATCAGATCATACAGAAACTGTCTACAGTTTTCCAAATTGAATTAAAACACCATTGTGCCTACCACCCACAGTCAGCAGGGTTGGTGGAACGCCATAACGGCATTCTAAAAGGCAAGTTGAGAAAACTCATGGCCGAGACACATCTGTCTTGGATTACCTGTCTACCTCTAGCCCTCCTTTCCATGCGGACAACTCCCACCTCAAAAGGAGTCACCCCATTTGAGTTGTTGTATGGGAGACCTTATTACGTCCCGCAGTGGCAAAACTTGTTGCCTGCGGAACGTGAGGGGGGTGAGGAGATAGCATGAGGAAAATGCTGACCAATACTAACAGCTGTTTAATGAATGATTGTTTTTCAGGTTCAAGAGACGACAAAATCACGGAAGTCATCGCAACTCCAATGGCAGTTCGGATTAAAGAAAGGTCCTCATGGATCCACCTAACACATTGTAAAACATTTTAAGTTAGATAAAAAATTGAATTCCCCTGAGGAACAAACAGATAGCAGTAACCATGAAGGACAATAATGAGAATAAGAGAAAATGGTTCTATTGCAATATTTTATTGTTTATAACTATTGTGATTGTAATATTTTTGTTTTTAATGAAGCTAGCCATTCAAAAAGAGACAAACACACCAGCTGGCATCCAAACTTTAATACATATCAAGCGATTAAATATGCATATGCATCCTCAATGAATGTCTCAAATTGTTGGGTATGTACTGTAATATCTACTGTACATAGTGGCTTAATGTTAGGGACAGCCCTCTGGAAACAAATGATACTTGGAATAGTTTGTTGTTTGAAACCACAGAAGTACCACTGAGAGACAAGGTGGCGCTGCCTCTTCTGGGGCGCCAAAACGGAACAGTGTGTTTTCAAAAGATTGAAAACGTTAAGGTGGGGCTGAGCCAATGTAATTTGACAATAGTTCATAATTGTACCCTAGAAGGGCAGTGCGAAACCAAGTTTGGAGCTATAAAAAAAGACATCAATGTAAATGATACTAGTTTTGTTGAAAAATGCTGTATGTATATGGCCTGTTATTTAAGGGGCTAAAGCCAAATGGGAGTTATGAATTTGCAACCAATATCACCATAAAAACGAATGATTGTTATTTTATTTGTGGTAGGAAAGCATATAAATGGTTACCATATGGCTGTTCAGGAAGTTGTTTTTTGGGATATCTGATACCAGCTATCAGACACGCAAATGTATTACCTCAAAGTAAAATACAAAATGCACGTTCTCTTAATAAACCTATTAATCCCGTAGGTAACATTGATGCGTCATGGATTTATCACCATGACTTGGCACACGTCAGCAGCAAAGGACTCTCACATATGGACCTAGGCGATGATGTAATTGCTTGGGCTGGTATTTTGCCAGCGTATGGGACAGTAAAATCCATCTGGGAACTGAGAAAACTGTCAAAACTGTTAGAGACTCTGAGTAATGCGACATTTTTCAGCGCTAGAATTGGTGACAGACGAATTAACGGCGATGAGAACAGTAGTGTTGTAGAACCGTATGTCGCTCGATTTCACCCTAGCGGCGAAGGAAAAATAGTTCAACAAGTTTTTGAACTGACTAAACCTGGTCCAAACCCCTTGACTGACTTTTTCCAAAATCTGTTTGGAAACTGGGGTTCTGTGTTGATGAACATTTTAATTGCTGTATGTGTTGGCGCAATCATATTTTTGCTGCTTGGCTGCTGTTGCATACCATGTATCAAAATGATAATATCAAAGGTTATCTCTGCCAATGCTACAAAAGCATATTTCTCTGATTATGAGAAGGTATACAACGTATCTGGGATTGTGTAAAATAAACAGTATACAAAATGTTGTAAGGGGAAATGTGGAAAAATACTGAAGGCAACATATTTTGTATTCTGTATATAAAGGGTTAAGCAGAAAAATGTTCACTCGTGCAAACTGAAATGTTCTGGAAAATGTTGATCACTGAGGAATGCAGGAGTTAATCTTAAACTGCTGATAAAGTTAATGGTGCAAGAATAACTGTGGTACTGGCTGGTAAAAACAAGTAATCAAACTATCAATTTTAATGAAAGTCTTCTGTGCTACGTGTATGTACGTGCAGGAGGGTCTATATAAGGAGAACTTAAAGTACAAGTAGCCAGACTGCTGGCATATTACTATCATGTAGCAGATCTCCATGCATGTAAAATAAAGCTGTTTTACTTGCTTACAAGAACTTGGTGTGATTCTTCCAGAATATGTTAGAAGAGTAAAATCTTTCGACACTTAGTACTTATGCTAAGAAATAGCCAGCTATTATTTATGTTTAAAGTGAAGAAAGAAAATAAAAAAGAAGCGGTTATTGTATGAGTTGTATTCATCAACTAGTTATCGAAGCATTCAGGAAGGATGGACTAGTCTATTGTTATTTGGAGTTGAACTCCTATTTTTCTATGCCTGCTAAAAAGAAAACTATTTTAATAATGTCAGTTCGTTTTCAAAAACTGTCACGCATTTATTTTTGATTCTTTAATTTTGTACTAAACACCCACTAAATAATTTCTAAACAGGCCTGCAGTTAACACCTTAATATCTTTTGACACGAGAATACTTCCAAAGGTGAAAGTTTGAATTTTGTAACACAGTAGGTCTTAGAAGTCATGGGTTTTGTGTTACGATTTTTACTGTCCTGAGTGAGAAAGTGAAGCCACAATTGACTGGATGTCTTTGTTTGGTAAAACTTTAATCAGAGTCTCGCTTGTACCATAAGCAGTAACTGTAAAAGGGGCAGCTAGTTTCCAACAAAGAACTTTATCTGTTATTCTTCATATAGTTTCCAAATGCTCTTCTTTGCCCTTCTCTAGGCAGTGAGAGGAAACAGTCCTTTCTGATGCATGCAAACGAGAGTATGCCGTACTTTGGAAAATAGGAGGAGCTTCAGTTTGTTGAGTGACTGCTGAACACCATTATTTTATAACAAGTTTATGAGAGACCTATCGAAGGGCGACAGTGGCTTAATAGATTCACCATTTGCGATACAATTGTGTAATTATTTGCCGCAAGGAAGAAACGGCTTAATAAAGTTGTACATTCTGAAGTAATCAGGTAGTCAGTTCCAGCTGTGAAGTGCAAATGCTAATGTGCTTTGCTTGGCCTTTGATGGGTATCACATAATAAGCTGTCCAGAAGGACTCCAGCCTGTGATATGGGTGCTGCCGAAAGTCAAAGGCGCTTGGGCAAATGGAGAGAATGCCACCACGGATAAGGTTATGGAAGTAGCTTAGAGGTGTTCAATAGTGTGTTAAAAGCCAGAAATAATAAGATTGTCTGATCCTGTTTTGCACATGAATGCTAACAGCTTTGTGTTTACTTTCATTTGTCTCTCAGCAGGGTTGCAAATTTGCTGTTTGTGAAAACAGGGGGAAAACTGACCCTTTTTTTCCAAAGTAAATCTGTTTGTTCTTCTCAGGTAATGCCATAATGTCTCAGTACTGCACAAAACAAACATGTTTATCAGTGTTAAGATTACATTAGTTTACTGTCTAAAGTTCAAAGCAAATTAGAATAGGAACATATATCACAAAATATGTAAAGGGCAAAGCAGTACAAAACCAATACAGTTTGGAAACAAACTATAACATATCTACAATATTACACAACTAAATTAAACATAAAAGTTCAAATATATTTTATTTACTAAAGCAAGTAATTTTCACAGCTGTTTTTATAGTTCTGTACAATAGTATTCCTAGTATGTGAGGAACAATATACATTTCTTTGTACAGCACCTGTGACTTTTTGCATCCCTCACCTCCACATCAGGCATGACTGCTTCCCTCCTTTCCACTGTACCTGTGGTTAAGCTGCAGATGGCTTTACTTAGGGAATTATTTGACAATAAGGGGTAGGTAGAAGAGAACAGTGTACCCTTGGTTTGTTAATCTTTTTTTCCTCTTCAAGTTCAGGGAAGAGTGTCAAAGTTAAAGTGAATGACAACCCAGCTGTGGGCAAACCACAAATAAAGTGGACCAAATGATTTTTATGTATGTCTGGGCACAGTAATGTGTTTAGAATCCCCTTTGTATGATAGAAATGTAGACTTTGCTGACAGATTAAGTTGACTTACCTCACCCATTTCCCTTCCGCTGTCACTAAGGATCCCTTTAAACCCAAATTCTTTGTCTCTCACTAGAATATTATCATTATGTCTCTGTTTAATTTCCCATGCCTAATGTCCACTTCTGTGTCTCTAATGCAGAATGTCTTTCTGCTCACTCAGCTATTCTGTTATCTACTGTTTGACACATGGGCTGTAATCCATGTAAGTAATGATCCCAGTCTGTTCCCTTTCTGTCAGAAACAACTACACATTACAGTCCTAGCCTTTCTTTGTAGCAGTCATCATCCTATGGATGCCTAGATATGATAAAATCAGACACTTAATCAATGGTTTATGCTCATGATGGTAAAGAGGGTGAACTGTACATTTTCCAGTTTTCCAGCTTCTGCCTACATAAAAGTTTTTCCAAGTCATAACTCCTTGAGTGGTGTATGGAACCATATGTATATGTATCATTTCCATTTGCATGACGTAGACAGTTTGCTTTGCATATCTCTGAAAAACCACACTACCATGCACTTTTTGATGGCTTGCAGATGCTTGCTAGCATGTAGTTAACTTATTTATCTGTTCTTTTGTGCTTCTGTCTATGTATGTTTTAAAGAAAAAAGAAGAGGAAGTGTAAATGTTAGTTAAGCACATTCCATTAAAATTCTCTGGCATTAACTAATATTTTCATAATGGTCTTAAGCAAACAGTGACACTTATTTAAACAGGCTTTAATATTGTTTCTGTAAATTTTGATGAAGTCCCTGGTTTTCAGGGACTAAAGCATTCAGTTTGATTGTTCATTAAAGTGTGGTGTGGAAACCTATTCGTCCTCCATTGCGTTGTGTGCAGTTCCTTCTACTTTGTGTTTCAGTGTTTTTCTTGTGGACTACACTTGTGCAACTCTTCATTTGGTTATAGGTTTGTGGACAGACAGAAGTTTTTGGTCATTAGATTCTAATGACCAACTGGGAACATAGTTGTGTACAATGGTTTTTGGTATTTAGTAGTGGACCAGCAGATAGATTCTGGAAATAAGAGCTGGTTCTGCAGACATTTTCAGATGGGTTTATCAATTCAGCATGTTGCAAGAAGGCCAGCTAGAGGCAGCAGAGAGAGAGAGAGAGAGAGAGGAAAAGGAGGCAACACTGGCTGCTGGAGGACCAGAAATGTGAAGAAAATCCAGAGTTCAAACAGGCAGGTGATGCTTTACCTTAGAAAAGGGACAAGGAAGCCTCTGAATGTGAGGAAGTAGGAGGAGAGGGCACAACTGGTGGAGAAGAATGGAAAAGGAACAGCGAGCATGCAGAACACTCATAAAGGTATGAAGGTGGAAATGAGCAAAATTTTATTTAAATGTGATGTTTTGCAGTACCTGCACTGTGGGAGAAAGGTGGAAAAATTGTAGAGACTGTCTTATAGTCTGATAAAGGTGACCTCTGACAGCATCATAGAGACTTGGGCAATAAAAAGATGGAGTGGGATATGGCAATGCCAGGTTGTCATATCCTCAAGGTTAACAGGAAGGCAAGGGAAGGGTATGTAAAAGACAGAGTATCTTGTGAGATGATGAACTGGGGAAATAAAGGGGAACAGCTCTGAATGGGACTGGTAAAGTACAGTGGAGTCATGCAAAATGGGATTGGTGAAATGTAGGGAAGCAATGCAGAATGGGGTTAGTGAAATGAAGGGGAGCAGTATAGAGTAGAACTGGTGAAATAAATGGAAATGGTGCAGAATGGGATTAGTAAAATTAATTGGTGCAATGCAGAATGAAACAGGTAAAATAAAGAGAAAACACTGAATGAAACTGGTGATCTGCAGGGAAGCAGTTCAGAATGGAACATGTAAAATACAGAGGAGCAATGCAGAATGCAATTAATGAAACATGAGATGAACACAGAAGGTTATGGTTATGAGGAGAGTGTTAGGTATAGATGAGGGAAAGGTGGTCCACACAGCCTACCTAAACATCACAAAGGCCTTCAACACCATTCCCCACTTGGGTATTATAGACAAGTGAACATAAACCCCTACATCACAAGATGGGTTGCCAACTGGCTCACGGACAAAACCCACATGATAAGAGTTGTGGGAGCTATGTCTGAATCTAAACCGGTTACAAGTGGTGTTCCCCAGGGCTCAGTCCTAGGACCCCTCCTGTTCAGCATATACTTCTCAGAGGTACAGGCAAGCACAGGAGGACTATGGCTGACCAAGTTCGCAGACAACTGCAAACTAGGGGCTATAATTGACTCTCCGGCTGACACAGACATCCTCCAAAAGGGTCTCACTGAGACAGATACCTGGTGTCAAAACCATGGCCTCAAGGTAAATGCCAAAAAGTGCATAGTCATCCCTTTTGGAAAAAACAAAGTACCCACAAACTACCACATAGGTGGTAGCCCCCTAAATACGGAAGACATAATAAGGGATCTGGGGACCCAAGTAGATAGTAACCTCTCCTTTGATAATCAGATTGCCAAAGTGGTTACAAAATCCTTCTATGTGGCCCACCTAATCACAAAAGGGTTTGCATCCAGATCGAAAGAGGTCATTCGGCCCCTCTATGCAGCACTCATCAGACCCATCATAGAGTACAATGCCCCATTTGGGATGTACCTTACAAGACACCTGCAACAACTGGAAAGACCACAGAAGCACCTCACCAAGAGGATCACTGGCCTCAAGCAGATGCCCTATGCAGCTCGACTGAAGAAACTCCAGCTGTACTTGGTTGCATACCGCCTACTCAGAGGCGATCTCTGCCTGACATACAAGGCCATGTCCAACCCAGAATTGATGGACATGCTCCACCTAAACCATATCCCCTCGAGCCACACGCTCCAGGGATCTAAACCTCACCACAAGAATAAATAGGACGTGCTGGAGGGATAGATTCCTGTCCCAGAGACTTCCCATGCACTGGAACAAGATTCCAATCTACATTAGGCAGAGCTCCTCACTAACAATCTTCAAGAGAAACCTTGATGAGTGGATGGGAAACAGAAAGTTTACCCCAGGGATCACTTCAATGGCTCTGCTGGACAGAGGCACAGGGAACTAATCTAAGGGGGCGGTGAAAGCAAACACATTCTGGCTAGGCTTATAAATGCCTTCGGGCAGATAGCCTAGTACCTACCTATGAACCTATGAAGTAAATGACTATTGGATTATGGTAGAGTCTGGGGCTGGGCCCTTCACTATTCAATACATTCATCTCTGGCATGTCAGAAGGGGTAACCAACAAAAACTGTGTGCAAATAACACAAATTTGGGCCATGGTCCTAGATCGTGGAAATGCTTAAAAAGGGACCCAAAATTCTCTGCAGGTGGCATCTAAGGTTCAGGGCAGATAGTGTGTGACATTCTAGACATAATAAATCAAAGATCACATACATGTTAGGGGATGATAAACTAGAAGGGGCAGTGACTGACAATGACCTGGTAGTAATTATGACACCAGCCCTGGAGCACCAGCACAAGTAAAGAGGGCAGCAGGAACAACCAACAAAGTGTTGAACTGTATTCAGTAAGGCGTATAGTCGAGGACCATGATGGTTATATTTCAGCTCTATCAGATGCTGATTAATCAACAGATGGAGCATTTTGCGAATGAGTGGAGACCCTGTAATGGTAAGGGTGTGAAACAACTGGAGAAGGTCCACAGGAAAGCCACAAGCACCCTGACTAGGAATAAGAGGTAAGAGTCTGAACAGCAGGTGGAATTGCTGAACAGGTATTAAGTAGGCACTAGGAGAGATGGGATATGATATGACTGCACAAAAAATGAAGGGGTGGAACTGAGGCCCAAGGACAGACAGGGAGGGTCATCAGATGCCACTGCAGAGTACTTACTTTAACCAGGGCACGGGAAAGGATTGTTTTTACTGGCAGAGATGTGGTCCCTAAAACATACTGCCTGAATAGGAGGTAGGTTGTAAATCTGCAAGGTCCTTCAGGATGGTATGGGACAGCTTAAAGGGTTGGGCAGCCAAGGGTGGGATGAGGCAACACTTTCATGTTGGATGCATCCGCATATGGGCAGAGGAAGAAAAACTGTTGCATTATGTTGCGGCATTGTGTAATTTAATTGTAAAACTCAAGGCTTGTGACCCCACATAATCTTAGCACCTGAAGAACTTTGGGGTGTAGCACCTGATGAACTTTGGGGTGTGCTTTCCTCACCATTGCCATACTGGTGCTGCTTTTGCACTGCATCCAGTGAACCAAGAAAGCAAATGTGTAAAGTGATAAACACAAGTAGAAACATACATAGCTTTACAGATTGAAAGGCTGTACTTGATGCAGGTAGAGAGACAGTATCCACCTACAGAATATATCATGACATAGTTCAGTCACAGAGAAAACTCAAAATACTAAAATCATGTATCTTTTTGTCAGTATAGTTATTTTTTTATATATACAAGACAGTAAACTAATTTCTGTTTCCTGTGCTAATGGTTACAACCTGAATGTGCTATCCTTCAGATGAGATATTAAACCAAGGACCCGTCTGCCTGAGTTGGTGTTAGCACAGGCAGATATAAAAAAATCCCAAAGCACTTATGGAAAAGTGTAGGAAAGGTCCCTGGTGTCCTGGCCAAATTCCTCCTAGTCAGTATGAATAGCAGTTTGGGTCTTCCTGAAGAAAAAGATATCCACCTGCAGAATATATCATGACATAGTTCAGTCACAGAGAAAACTGAAAATACTAAGGTTATACTTTTTGTATTGAGGAAGTGTAGTTATTGTCTTATATATACAAGACAGTAAACTAGTTTGTTTCCTGTACTAAGGGTTACAACCCACAGCTACAGCTTTTCTTTATTTTGCTGACCTCAAATCAATGCAGTATGCTTTATGTACCCTGTAACACTTTCTATTATTTTCTACTTTTAGACCATACATACCTCTATAGATGAATGCATACAATTAGTGGTTGATGCTCAGTTGTGTTAAATTGAAGGTTTTGCACTTTAAAATCTTGAAACACTCTTGAATGTCCAGCAAGATGATTTGGCATGCATAGATGAGCATCTTGTGTTTGTATTTGTTGAATAATTTGGTTTGAATGCATGTGATGCTTTTTAGTGGATAGACTGTCTTGTTAGTGTTGCTTTCTCACCATGTACATATGGGTACAAATGTAGTGTATGCAAAGTTGTTTGTATAGCTGGAGGCAGATGTATTAGATTTTTAAAAACACAGTAGGTAAATACAAATTCACATCAATTTCACTTGCACAAAAATTGATTTGCTCAAGGCTATACTGTCTGCAGATTCTACAAGTAGCATTACATTTTTCAGGCACAAAGCTATTTGGTTCTGACTTTCCTTTGGAAGGCTTCAGAAAAAAATGCATATTAGTTTGCTCAGAAAACAAATACAGTAAACTCTCGTTTAACTGGAACTCAAGCAACCAGAAAAAAAATGAAGAAATATAGTAGTATGAGCAATTCAGTTTTTCACATGTTGCACTTGTTTTCCCCCCACAGAAAATACCTTACGTTTTTAGAGTTTGAGTTTTAAAAAGGAAGATACAAATAAATTCCCTGTCTCCCCAACCTCAGAACAAGTCAAACCAAACAAGTCAAATCACTAAAATGTCAACACTCACTCCATACTCAAGTGAGTCAGTTTGCATCAGATTGCACATTCTGTCTCTGATCTGTCACACGCAAACACAGCCTCTTCAGCTTTCATACATGCATTTAATCACTCTTTCTCTCTCCAGTCTCTCTCACACACACACTCTTCAGCTTTCATACATCTCTGTGGTCTCTTACACACTTTTACTTCTGCTTTCATACATGCATTCACTCATGCTTTCTCTCTCTGATCTCTAACATAGTTGCTCTGCTTTCATACATGCATTCACTCTCCACTCACTCTCTCTATTCATTTCCGATCCATTCAGTGTGCCCCTGAAAACCATTCTGCATGCTGTGCTTTCTAGCAAAATATAAGTTTAAAATATTATTATTCCAGTCAGGCTTTTAATTACTGTATTTCAATATTCATATCAAATCAATACATTGTTTATGGTATGGTATAGTATAGGGTACAGTATTTGTCAGGCCTGTTTTTAATAGTAACTCTCAAGCAACCAGAAACTACACTTATCCGGCATCTACCACTACCCATGGGTATTTGATTTTTCCGGAGGTTGCAAGGCCAAGTACAAGCTGGGTTTCTTGCTAATCGTTGAAACTTATTGTGACTAAATGGGAATTGTCAAACTAGTGTCATAGATTCCAATGTTTCATTGCAACAGCAGGTTACTTATCAGTGAGATCTCAGAAAAGCAGAGTTAAGTAAAAATCTCTTTACCACAAAATTACAAGATCTTAGGTTTTTAGCCATAGCTCCCACCATCTTAGTACAAAAAATCTGGACAAAGCCAAAAATAATGGGGGAAAATCCTCAGAAATAGGGACAATAACTACTACTCATAAACTTAGAAAGTTTCTAGAATAAAAGGACTTGTGTCACCATGCATGTTTTGAAGGATATGAAGTCTGAAACTCAAACGACACCTTCACCTTATTTGATGAATTCATTCCTCACTGATTTGCCACAAAAATCCAAAAAGTCACACATTTTATGAGGAACACACCAAAAATATGAGGCAAAAATCTGGACAATCTGTGAAAATCTGTACAGTTGAGAGGTATTTATCATATATAGAGATGTGGAACTGTGGCCCCCTAGAAATATACTCTTTTTATTAAAGTCAGCAATGTTTGATGCTGACTATTTTTAATGAATGCAGTTTTCTAGAAAGTTAATTTAGTCATTAGCCATAAATCTGAACAAGCGATATAGCTGTGGATTGTTTCAACCCATGCAAGATGCAGTGTTAGCCTAAAAGCAGAAAGGGATGGTGTTTAAACGAGGGTTTTTCTTCATCAAATAAAGTTTGTCTCATGTTTTCTAAAGCTGAGACAGGGATGCCCAAACGTGAGTTATGTTTGGTCCCATGCTGTGGTGAAAGAGTATTTTAAATCAAGCCCTGTTTTACAGCATATGGTTTCAAATTTATTTTAACATCTTTCTGAAATTCGTATCTCACATTGTTTTTAACTCATTCCTTCTAATGGAACTTTTTGGGTTTGTACTGTAATTTCCAGTGGGCGTGGCCTGAGCCTTTAAAAAGAAATTAAGTTATCGCCTCACAGTTCAAATAAATGTTCATATCTCTTCTAGAACTCTTATTTCTAGTCTTACTAGAAAAGTGTAAATGGCAAGCTATTTATCACAAAGTAGTTTTAACACGGGTGGCTTTCATTTGATTCTAGGTCTTAAACTGGATTTATAAGTCACAATAAGCGCAGTAGATGTTGATTTTGTGATGTATATAAACAGCTTAATGCTTCTCAGTGACAACTGAAGCAACACTCATACTGCCAGCAGTATTTTCTTCATACAGCTATCAGGTTTCATTTGCAATTAGGGCTAAAATCACAGATTTTTTATGGACTGATAGTATGCATTTAGATGTTAAATTAAGGAGATGAAGAGGGGTAAGGGATGTAGACAGAGGCAGTGTATAGCATGAACAAAGGATTACTTGAATACTTTACTAGCGAGGACTATATTGGTCTAAGTAATGGTAGGGAGCAGTGCAGATTGGATTGTTTACTTATGAGCCAAACTCTGTCCTCTTGATCTCTAGAATCATTTGTCATTGAGAATAAAGCTTGAGAGAAAACAATCTGGTATGGGCCAGTGCAGAATGTACAGAGGCAATTTAGACAAATAGAGGTGTCATGTAGCCTGAACTCACAGACACAGAGAGGCACAAAGGTAGACATATCTCTGTTGCATGGAGAGCTCCTTACCTGATACAATTTATGCAGTGTATTCTCTCTCTCTTTTTTTTTTTTTTTTGTCCATGCAATTGCCTCTGGAAGTAGGAAAAGGAATGTGGAGTTCCCTAACAGTGGCTTTATTTTTCTCAGTCATGCACCAATGACCCCTGATTCATCACCAGATAGCTAAATTAACTTTACAGTACTGACACTTCACTGTAGCATGGGGGATGGGGGGGGGAGTTCTGCACTCCTTTGCGTGCTATCCTTCAGACAAGATAGTAAACCGAGGCCCCTCTGTCTGAGTTGGTGTTAGCACAGGTAGATATAAAAAAAATCCCACAGCAGTTATGGAAAAGTGTAGAGAAGGTCCTTGGTGTCCTGGCCAAATTCCACCTAGTCAGTATGAATATCACCTTGGGTCTTCTTGGAAAAAAAATGAGGGCATTAGCCTAGTAGAACTAACCTGGTCAAAAAGTGCAAGAAAACAGGCAAACAAATTAAGCTAATTTTCTGTATGCTATTGAATAACAGCAAGGCCAATTATAAACTAAGAATACACTCTTCATAGCTGGAAATGGAGTACCAAAGACAGCATGATTTTTCCACTCAGTCCTCTCCATAGTACATTATACAAAGCAGCGGTGGCACAGCAGTAGCGTTGTTGCCTCACAGCAAGAGGTTCTCCTGTTTGATTCTCGGCTGGAGTGCCTTCTGTGTGGAGTCTGCATGTCCTCCCCATGGTCGAGTGGCCTCCGAAAGACATGTGTAAATGAGCATGTCTTCGCTGAAGGTTGGGCGTCTGGCTGGCAACTTGGCGCCATAAAAATTGACTGCCAATCATTAGCAGACCAGAGATACGCTGTGGTGACCCTTAATTGGGAAAAGCCGAAAAGACAAACAACCTCTCCATAGTACATAATAAACTGTTAGACCCTGCCTGTAAAATAAGTGCTTCAGGTTTGGTACGTGGCTGGCAGAAAGCTGTCATTATTAAAGTGACAAATGCTACTGAGTGAAATTACAGGAATCCTGACTCATTTTGATGTTGCATTCACAGTAGCATGTAACTTTCCATTAGTAAGCTGTTGTGCTCTTTAATTGTTTATTTTATTGGGCAGATGGAGCACTTCAAACATGCATTCCCATTATAAGCAGACTGTGTCATATTGTGGGAAAATAAAGTATGTTTAGGTACAGTGACACACTGCAGAGAGCGAGTGTGTGTGTAACCTAAGAACCATCAATTTATCAAGCAGACACATCGCAGAAGAGATGTATAGAAGCCAATGAACAAGTTAAACATTTGTGTAAAACAATAGAAGTGCACAGACATTGTATTGTATCACAAGAGTCAGTTCACCTTTCTTTTTATTGTTGCAGTCCCCCCACACACACACAGTTTGATGGGGTGGGGGTTGGCTCTGCATGTCTTTTCTCCTCCCATAGATTTTTACAGCCCTGAAGAACTATATTGCCCTTTTTAGCACTACAATTCATCCAGATAACACAATTACTATTCATAGGTTCATAGGTTCATAGGTTCATACTAGGCTATCTGCCCTAGGGCATTTATAAGCCTAGCCAGAATGTGTTTGGCTTTCGCCACCCATTTTAAATTTATTTTGCTATGCCCTTTTTCGAGGTTAGTATACTGTGCCTCAGTCTAACAGTGACACAGAAGTGATACCCAGGGTAAACCTACGATCTCCCATCCACTCATCAAGATTCCTCTTGAAGAGAGTCAGTGAGGGACTCTGCCTAACCTGGACTGGGATTTTATTCCAGAGTGAAGGGAGCCTCTGGGTTATGAATCTGTCCCTCCAGCATGTCCTATTTATTTCAGTGCTGAGGTTCAAGTCTCTCGAGCGTAGCTCGATGGGATTTGGATTTTCTGAGGTGCAGCATGTCCATTAATTCGGGTTGGACATGGCTTTATACGTCAGGCACAGATCGCCTCTGAACAGGTGGTATGCCACTGAGTAGAGCTGGAGTTTCTTTAACCGGGCAGCATATGGCATCTGTTTGAGCCCTTTGATCCTCTTGGTGAGGTACTTTTGGGGTCTTTCCAGTTGCTGCAGGTGTCTGGTAAGGTACATTCCAAAAGGGGCATTGTACTCAATTATGGGCCTGATGAGGGATGAGTAAAGAGGCACGATGACGTCCCCTGATCTAGATGTGAATCCCTTCATGATTAGGTGGGCTATATAAAATGTTTTTCTAACCACTGCCACGTGGTTGTCAAATGAGAGATTGCTATCAACTTGGGTCCCCAGGTCCCTAATTACTTCTTCTGTACTTAATGGATTACCACCTATGTGGTAATTTGTGGGCACTTTGTTTTTGCCAAAGGGGATGACTATACACTTTTGGCATTTAGCTTGAGGCCATGGCTCTGGCACCAGTTGTCTGTTTCTATGAGGCCCTTTTGGAGGATGCTTGTGCCGACTGAAGAGTCGATTATGGTGGCGCCTTTTCAGTCATCTGCGAACTTGGTCAGCCACAGTCCTTCCATGTTGGCCTGTACCTCCGAGAAATATATACCGAACAAGAGAGGTCCCAGGACTGAGCCTTGTGGGACACCACTTGTAACTGGTTTGGAGTCTGACATGGCTCCAGCAATTCTAACCATGTGGGTTCTGTCCTTGAGCCAGTTTGCAATCCATCTAGTGACATAGGGGTTTATATTTAAGCTGGTGAGCTTATCTATAATGCCCGAGTGGGGTATTGTATCGAAGGCTTTTGCGAGGTCCAGGTAGGCTGTGTGGACCACCTTCCCCTCGTCAATGGCCTTGGTGACTGTTTCAAAGAAATCAACCAGGTTTAAGAGGCAGGATCTGCCCTTAACAAAGCCGAACTGGGTAGGATCCAGTGTTTATAGGTTCCCAATATCTTTATTTATGAGGTTCATGATGATCCTTTCCATAGCTTTGCAGACCAAGCTAGTCAGGCTTATGGGGTGATAGTTTCCAGGATCCGTTGAGGCACCACCTTTATGGAGAAGGACCACTGTTGCTGTATGCCACTCTTTTTGCACATATCCTGTAGTAAGGCTGAGATTGAACAGTAGTTTTATGTTTGGGTTTAGCTCTTCTTGGAGTTCATGTAGGACGCAGTCCGGGACACCATCTGGTCCCATTGATGCTGTGTTTTTTGCTTTGGAGAGGGCAGCTCTTACCTGAGCATCTGAGATGTCAGGGGGGCAGCACTCTGCTGGGATAGATATTTGCCCTTTTGGTGGGGAGGGGGGGGAGTTTGCGCTGAACTTGTCAGCTAGGATGTTGGCAATGTCTGTGAGTTCGGTGTATTTTTTGTCATTTTGGACTAATTCTGAGCATATCTGGGAATTACCACCCAGGTTCCTAACATAACTAAAGAAAGCCTTGTGATTATCCTTAGTGTCCTGTGCAATTTTTCTCTTGAAGCTGGCCTTAGACAATTTTATGTGTGCCCGTAGTTTTTTGCTAATACTGATCAGTGATGCCTTCCCTTTTTGGGATTTTGCTCTATCATTTAGTAGCTTCCTCCTTCTATTGTATAGTTTGTTTATGGCTGGGGTCCACCAGACAGGACGTCTGCCTTTAGAGGATTGGGTCTTGGTTTTATTTGGGATCGCATGATCCATGCATTCCTGAAGGTGTTCATAGAATGCGTTTATAAAGGATTCTGCAGTCTGGGCCATATTTTCCACAGGCCCGGGGGCTTTGAAGGATTCCACCTCAGTTTTGAGGAGTGTGAAATTTGCTTTAGAGAAGTTTTTCACTGTGGTTTTCTGGGCAGGGGGTGGGGTCGAGATGTGAATATCCAGTGAGATTAGTTTATGGTCTGATCTTACCAGTGAGGGATACACTTCTGGTCTGGAGCATAGAGTCCCCATGTTGGTGATGATCAGGTCCAGTATGTTTTCCCATCTTGTGGGAGTGGTAACAAGTTGTTACATAGCATTTGAGTTTATAAATTCTAGGAACCTTTGGGCTAGGGTGTTGGAGCTAGAATAATGCTCCCAGTCTATGTTTGGGTAGTTGAAGTCGCCCAATATAATGGTGTTTGGAGAGACCTTCATATTTTCCAGTGTTCTCAGGAAGGCCGAATGGGGTTCCTGGGTTTGGGAGGGTGGTCTGTAGCAGGCTATAAACTGGTAGGCAGTTTTACCCACTGTTAGTTGCACATGGATAGTCTCTGATGCTTCGTGCTTTGCCACCAACCTGGAGGTGTGGGTATCTTTGATGAATATCGATACTCCCCCTCCTTTTGTGGTTCGGTCCAAGTTTTGGGGCTGAAAAACATGGTATGAGGTATAACCTGGTAGTGCTGGGGTGCTCTCGGGAGCCCTGAACCAGGTTTCTGTTACTGCACAGATATTGATGTTCTCCATGCTAAGGAGAGTTTCGAGTGCGTGCATCTTGAGGTTTAGACTTCTGGCGTTGAGTAGCATTACTCTTAGTTTCTTATCCCTTGTGATACCTATAGAGGTGGGTTTGTCTTTTGAGCCTTGCCTAAAAAGGCACTATGGGGGTAGCAAGAGCCTTTGCCAATATCCGAAAGCCCAGGGGTGACAGGTGCAAGCCATCCCTAGCGAAGCATCGTGGCTTGTCGAACATATCATCCCAAGCTGACAGGCATTGGATCCCCTTTGAATGACACCAGTACTTAAGCCAATTGTTGAAATTGATCATCTTGTCTTCATATTGTGGCATCATTCTTGGTGAGGGTAAGATGCTACTCAAGGTCAGGGTCATACCGGCCTGGGCTACATGCTCAGGGAGCTCCTTTATGTCTCTTTTCATGTAGTCCAGGGAGGTACATCTCAGGTCATTCACACCAGCATGGACAATGACTGAGTCATATTTGTACTTGCCTTGGAGTGACCTGAGTGCTTGTGTTATGTGGCAGATCCTAGCGCCCGACAGGCTGCTCACCATGACCTTCTCCTTGTTCAGCCTGGTGAGCAGAACGTCAGTGTGCCTGACGATAGAGTCACCTATTACAAGTGTATCAGGTGTGTTGTTTAGTCTTAAGGGCTGTGACTGTTTGGCACACTGGCTTTGTGAGATATGTGTTGCACGTGTTTTGTTTTGGGGTAGTGGCTGCTTGGGTGTCTGCTTTGGAGGTCTCTGCTGCTTTGGCAGATCTTTATTTAGAGCCTCCGAGTATGTTTTTGTGTGATTATGTGTTTGGTTTGCTGTCGTGGTAGGTCTATGTGAGACTGGAATTGTAGTGAGTGTGGTTTCCTTCTCCTCCTGACTGGTTATGCCAGTACTGAGTTGAGAGAGCTTAGCCTCCAGTTTGGCTATATGGTTGCATCTCTCACATGTGTTGGAATTTGTTGGGAGGAGGAGAGGGTTGTCTGTGTACATGAGGCAGTTGTAACATTGCCTCAAGATTCCCAGATTCACCAGCTGGACTGGAGAGGAGATTGACAACTGACCTCTGGACATGCTAGAATAATATTGGGAATTCCTTAATAATTGAAAACCAGGGCCAGTGGGGAGTGAGGGTGTAGTGCTTTTAATTTTTAGTGCTGACTTATATAATTGCTTTAGTGAGCAAGTGCCAGGTAACTTAAGTGCAATGTGTTACAGGTAACTTAAATGCAAAAACGACAAACAGTAACTTTCTTTCAAGTGAAACAAGGAAATAAGTACAGTAAGCAATGCAGATATCACTAGTGATCCACAGAAGTGCTGAGAAGCCGCGTATTAGGTGGAATTAGTGTTCCAGGGAAATAACAAGCAAACAAACAACAAGCATATAAACAAAGCTAGATTCAGCGGGCCTGGATCTAGTCTATGCTACAGCAAACAAGGTGTACCAATTTCAGTAAGATACAGTTCAAATATTCAGGCACTGTAAACCTTTAACCAGAAATTCCCAGCTCAGAAGGGCAGAGTCCAGCCTCTTCTCCCACAAGAGTGCAGACCACAAACCTTCTTAATGTAAAATAACTGTCCTGAAGCCCAAGTGCTTAAACCAGAACTAATACACTTTAAGAATAACAGACACTGGGCTCTCAATCAGCAGTTCCCAACTTAGAAGGATGAAAGCTACCTGTCCTGCCACCACAGTGCATGCCACAAACCTTCCTAATGTAAAACAACTGGTCTGAAGCCCAAGTGCTTAATCCAAAAGACTTAGAATGATAGCTACACTTTAATCAAGTTACTACCAAGCAGTAATAAATACAATTGAATACTTTAGAGAATGCCTGGATTAGTGCTCAAGTTACACAAACAAAGCTAGATCCAGCAGGCCCGAATCCAGTCACAGCAAACAAGGCGCACCAACTTCAGTAAAAAGCAGTTCAGATATGCATGCACTATAAGCCTTCAACCAGAAATTCCCAGCTCAGAAGGGCAGAGTCCAGCCTCTCCTCCCACAAGAGTGCAGACCACGAACCCTCTTAATGTAAAATAACTGGCCTGAAAGCCCAAGTGCTTAAACCAGAATTAATACACTTTTAGAATAACAGACACTGAGCCCTCAGTCAGCAGTTCCCAACCTAGAAGGATGTAAGCTACCTGTTCTGCCACTACAGTGCAGACCACAAACCCTCTCAGTGCAAAACAACTGGTCTGAAGCCCAAGTGTTTAAACCAAAAGGCTTAGAATGAGTTACACCAAGCAGTAATAAATACAATTGAGTACTTTTAAGATGATGCAAAAGTAAAAAAGTAGGTAGAAGCACAAGTACAGTAAAAGCAGATGATTTTTTTTTTTCTGAACAAGTGCTGAGATCAAAGAAACAGATTTGAGTGCTGAAACTAGAAAACTGGCTAGTTATAAGAAAAAAAAAACTAAGCTAGAAGGCTTCCCTCCAACACAGAAGAGCTTGGGGCTCAGAAGCCTACAAATAGTCTATACCACTTAACAGGAAAGGCAGGAAACAAGCTTAATTTTTTTTTTCTGTTTCCCAGATGCTCTCTTTGTACACAGTAGGAGTGCCTGAAATCAGAATATGATCTCACTGCACTCAGTTGAGTGAGCAAATGAGATGGGCTCAGAAGGAGTATCCAAACACAAATTTACAAAAGTGCGGGCAGTTGCGAGGCCACTAAGATTAACACCAAAACAAAAACAGGGAGTGTGGGTGGGACTAACTGAAGAGCAGAGTCAAAACTTCCAGTTCAGTTAATATTCCTGCAGCACAGTTAAATAAATTTAAATACTGTATTTTTTGAAAAAAAGTGCAGATAAAGGTACTTAAATTATCTTATACGTCCAGTTGAATATAGCAAGTTCTTAGCCGGCCAAAACTGAGGTTTTTAAGCAGAAAATATTTCACACTGTACCACTTAAATAGGCAAGGACAGGAAATCAAAGTATGTGACTACCCCCACACTAGCAAATAACAAAATTCAGCAAACACTGACTAACTTCCAGTTCAGCTAATATTCCTTCCACACAGTTAAAATCAATTTAAATACTGTATTTTTAAAAAAAAAAAGAGCAGATAAAGGTACTTAAATTCTCTTATACGTCCAGTTGAATATAGCAAGTTCTTAGCCGGCCAAAGCTGAGGTTTTTAAGCAGAAAATATTTCTCACTGTACCACTTAAATAGGCAAGGACAGGAAATCAAAGAATGTGACTACCCCCACACCCGTAATTACTAGCAAATAACAAAATTCAGCAAACACTGACTAACTTTCAGTTCAGCTAATATTCCTTCCACACAGTTAAAATCAATTTAAATACTGTATTTTTTGGGAAAAAAAAGAGCAGATAAAGGTACTTAATTTCTGTTATACGTCCAGTTGAATATAGCGAGTTCTTAGCCGGCCAAAGCTGAGGTTTTTAAGCAGAAAATATTTCACACTGTACCACTTAAATAGGCAAGGACAGGAAATCAAAGAATGTGACTACCCCCACACCTGTAATTACTAGCAAATAACAAAATTCAGCAAACACTGACTAACTTCCAGTTCAGCTAATATTCCTTCCACACAGTTAAAATTAATTTAAATACTGTATTTTTTGAAAAAAAGAGCAGATAAAGGTACTTAAATTCTCTTATACGTCCAGTTGAATATAGCAAGTTCTTAGCCGGCCAAAGCTGAGGTTTTTAAGCAGAAAATATTTCACACTGTACCACTTAAATAGGCAAGGACAGGAAATCAAAGAATGTGACTACCCCCACACCTGTAATTACTAGCAAATAACAAAATTCAGCAAACACTGACTAACTTCCAGTTCAGCTAATATTCCTTCCACACAGTTAAAATCAATTTAAATACTGTATTTTTTTGAAAAAAAAGAGCAGATAAAGGTACTTAAATTCTCTCTCCAGTGACCAGGGATCCATCATTACACATGCCTACAGAATGTAGAAATTCCAAAACAAAAATCACCATATGATTAAAGATTTTGATCCAATGCCTGTTTGCATGGCTGGACTTTTTTTTTTGTAAAGTTTTTAATGTTGCGTGAGAGTTATGTTTGGAGTTATAATTAGTTGAGTAATGCTAGGGGAAATTTATTTTATTTTTACCTATTTGTTGACAAGGTAAGCCCACAGGACACAATTGCCCCTTTTGAGGGGTGACCTAGCAGCACTCTCTGATTAAGTGACTTGCTCAGAGCCATTCCGTTGACAAATGAAGGTGGAATGAATCAAATCCTCTACTCTTGGATAGAGGAAGCACCTCATTAATAGCTCAGAGCTTTAGTCCTCTGTACCAGCTGCCAGACATATTCGCTTGACGGGTCATACACAAATATGATCAGTGTTAGAAGGGTTGCTTGTTTTGTAGTTAGTAAACCATGGATACTTAGTCACTGAAGAAAAGTAAAATATTTTTGTATGACATACTGACCCCCATGGGAAAAAGGGCTTGTGGAGGGATCGATATGTGTAAGCATGCAAATATATATATATATATATATGTGTGTGTGTGTGTGTGTGTGTGTGTGTGTGTGTGTGTGTGTGTGTGTGTGTGTGTGTGTATATACATATATATATATATATATATATATATATATATATATATATATATATGTGTGTGTGTGTGTGTATGAAAGAGAAAGTGAGTGAGTGTGCATGTGTATATATTTGCCTTTTTCTTCCATCTGGGCATTGAAACCTTTTTCAGCAGAGGCCCAGGGAGAAAAGGTCCAGGGTTACTGTAAAACACATGAAGCAGTCATACAAATACATAAAAAGAAACATAAAAATAATACATGAAATAGAATCATATGTCTGTGGCACTCGTTCATGGAAACTTGAACACAACTCTGTTATTTGCCTTTTGGGCAAAACAGAAGAATATAGAAGGAGACCAGCAGAATATAAAGATGAAACCAGTATATTATTCCCTTTGCATGGACATGTTTGTGTGTCGACTCCCCCAGACTGCATTAAAGAATATGCACTTAAAAAAATAAAAAAACAGCAGATGTTTGTTACTAGCCTTCTGCCTTCTAAATGTTAGATGAACATACATCACAGAGCTAGTATGTAATATAAAACCATTGGAAAGCAGGCTATAAAAATGTTGTTTTAAAATACCAGGAGAGTTATGCTTAATAATAGCACTAATGCATTCCAGAGGTTGGATTACTTTTGGTAAGCTAACCCATGAGGCCTAACACTTGTCTCACACTGCTGCCTCTTGACCTCCAAGGGTAAAATTAAACTGAGTGGCAGCAACCTGCTTTCTCATTAATTAATTACAATTTAGTATTTTTAACTGAACTTTCACCTTTCATTCTGTGGGCTACCAGGTACTATATTATATAATAACTTGTAAAGTTGGTAAAAGGCTTTAATTAGAGCTGAAGGTGATGGTTGCCATGTATTGTACCTGCTCATTACTTCTGCAAGGAAGGATAATTGATTTAATGTGATGTCAAGCTTGGCCTGCTTTCTGAAGAAATAATGACACCTTTCTATGTGCGGAGACCAAAGACAAATTAAAAAGCAATATTTCAGTTTAAATAAAGGACTCTAATGCATACATCTATGCTTGGCATGTATGCCATTTGGGTACTATCTTTACATATACAGATGTCACACCTGACATTATGTAAATCACTGAGTACTGGAGTCTTGTAGAAACTGAAGCAGTAATCTTTGCAATGATTTTCGGCAAGAAAACTCTCCTCAATCACACTTTTTTTGATAAACTGGAAACAGCCAAACAACAAGAAACAAACTGGTGAAAACAGTACTTGGAACGCTGAAAAGACCCTAAAGCGCAATAATCCTTAACGCAACTTTATTGTAGAACAAACAGCGTTTTCGCCACACTCAATGGTAGCTTCTTCAGAGGAAGTTGAAAAATGAAAAAAGTGCCAAACATTTTAAATGTTCTCAATACCATTACATCACTTCCTGAAGTTTGTTAACAACTTTTCGGACATAAAACATTTAAAGAAAGATACTTTTACAACTTTTAGACGTGCAACAATATGAATAAGTCGCTTTACAGAAGACTATTAAAATGGATGTAAAAACAAAGTACATCCAAAATTCATCCAAAATTAGATATCAGAGAGATCAGAAGAATTAGTATCTGGGAAGGGGTTGTCTTTTTTAGCAGGATGGACTAAGGCAGAGATACTGTTCCAGAACCTTTTGGCATTTGATTTATGTTTGTTTTGTAATACTGAGTAATAGAATTTTTGATCTGTGGCAGTTTGTTTTTTTACTCTATTGCCTCTGCTATATATTTTTGGTACAGTTTCCATGATTTATCAGTGAGATGCATGACGAAGATAGTCTCTTTGGGGCAGTTTTGGATTTGACCCTTTTAGATCCAAGGGGAGCAAAGCTGTGCAGTAAGTTAATAAATGCAGTATTGAAGTAACAGCATTGTCCAGAGGAAGGGTTTTTAAAGGGTTCCAGTTCATATGTTTTAAGGAGTCGGAGAAGGTTTGAGCATTGAAGCTTTTCAGGAAACGGACTTAAATACAATTGTGGCATAAATAAAGGAAAAAAGGTGCACAATGTGCAAAGGCAGGCAGATTGTCACTAAGTGAGTCAGGTATGGTATCACTGTCAGAGATAACATGGAGGTGGGAAACTAGTCTTCTTCTTCTTTCAGCTTTTTTCTGGTTAGGGGTCACCACAGCAGATCAACTGTCCACTCATGATTGGCATTGGAGTTTTACAGTGTTGAGTTGCCAGCCCAGCACCCAACCTTCCACACACATGCACGCACTCATTCCTAGGGCCAATTAGAGTATCCAATCCACCTACAGCATGTCTTTGGGATGTGGGAGGAAACCGGAGCACCCAGAGGAAACCCACGCGACAACAGGGAGGACATGCAGACTCCGCACAGAAGGCACCCCAGCTGAGGATCGAACCGTAGAACCTCTTGCTGTGGGGTGACAATGCTAACCACTGCACCACCGTGGCCGCGTGGGGGTGGGAAACTAGTATCCAGTCTAAAATGCTACCAGAAGTACTGTCTTTAGCAGTCTAGTTGGAGAATTGATTAGTTGAGTGAATTTGTATAGGTTTATATTCTGAGAAGTTGTGGGAGAAAATAAATAAATGTGCAGAAGAGTGGATAAGCATATTATCTGGAAAGGAAGAGACAACTGGAAGTAATTACTGATAGAGGTGTTTAACCACTAAGAGTATTTTGCTGCTAGTTAAAAAAGCATTCAAGATTATATTAGCTGAATAGTTTTATATTCTGTGACATGAGAGATACTGTTGAAATGCAGTGAAATGTGGTTCTCCAATACTTTCTGTTGCATTTTCCATATTGATTTTGATATTATTTTAGTTCTGTTCATTTCCTTTCTAGGAGGTATGGAATGTACTAATCGCTATTCCAAACGATGTCTGTAAGAGTATCTCTTTTGACCACTATAAGCTGACTGTTGTTACCACATTTATATGTCACCCCCTCCCAATTCTTGTTGGATGAGAAATGTGGTAGAAAAGGAAGCCCTGGATGTTCTACGTGTTTCACTGTTGCAGTCCTAACATATGGGTTATCCGGCTCCCGGTAGCCCTCAGTCAACCCGAATACCAGAGTCCTTGGTATATGACGTGGGCTGCAGTTGGCTGTAAAACTGATGTCAGAACGTCAGGTATAAAGGGAGGCAGCTGATGCCATTTTCTCAGTCTTTCTTGCCACAGAGTCCGAAGCAGATAATTCGCACTAGTGCTGGTCGGCCATTTACCTTCTTTTTGCATTCTGACTACCAAGTTGAAGATGCCCTCAGATAAGTACTTCGTTGGGGATCCTCTTTTCTTGCTTTAACGATTGTCAGATAAAGTTAATAACTGTCTTGCCTGTGGAAAACAGATTCCGCACCATGATTTTCATTCCTATTGTATAACTTGTTTGGGCCTTGAGCATGACGTCCCTAATTGCAATCTCTGTGCTTCCTTTAACCCGGGTATCATACGCCATAGAGCTAAGATTTTGTATAAGCATTTCGGAGTCTGGCTTAAGTTCATCGGTATGATATCTTCTGGTCTCCCAACTTCGGATATACCTAGGAAGCGCAAGGACAAGGACCGCAACAGGCCTAGGGTTAAATCTGCTGATGACGCACCAGTGAAATTGGTCGTCAGCACAGCGGTAGTCAGTGAGGTGCTTTCGCAGCCCCTGCAGTCTGCAGAGTTTCAGCCACAGGCCTCTACTGAGACCTTCACTGAATCTTCCGTGCCACAGGCTGTTGCTAGGCCTCCCGAGTCCCTCCGGATTACTAGCAAACCTGCCAGCTGCAAATCTACTCACAAGCAGGCATCGGCCTCCTCTCCTGTGCCACAGTCCCAGTTAGTAAAGATGGCTGGTGATCTTCTTTCCCTGATTAGGGACTCTCATCCCCCCCTTCCAAGAGGGCTAGGGAATTGCCTCCTGATGTGTTATCTGTCTCAGATTCTGAAATTTCCAGTATTTCTGCTGGTGAGGAAGGAAATTCTCAACTTTTTTCTGGCTTTGAGGATTCTGATGCTGAGGACTCTATCCCTTCTGCCTCCCTTCCAAAGATTTTTCCTTTGGGGATACTTTGAATACTCTTAGGGAACACTTTAAATGGGAAAGTCAGGATTTTCCTCAGTCAAAGAAAAGAATCAGGGAATTTTTGGATTTGCCACAGCATAAGCCTCTGGCTATACCTCCAGTTTTGGAAGTTGTGGATGATGTTTTCATGGAAAATTCTTTAATTCCTAATTCTGTTCCTCCTGCCCCCAGAAAACCTGATAGGTGTTATAGGGTTCCTGACTCTCATCAATTTCTTTTTAAAAACCCTATTGCTGATCCTGAGATTATTTCTCAAGGCCCTAAGGGTGTTAAGGCTACTATTGCTAAAAACCCTGTACCTTCTGATAAGGAGTCTATTGCCTTGGACAGGTGGGGCAAAAAAGTCTATACCTCTGCAACTCTTGCCATTAGATCTGTGAATTGTCTTTTTCACATGCTTAAGTATCAGCAGCACACTTTGGAGGCTATTAAGGCTTAACTTGTGAATATTTATTTCATGTTGGAGAACAAAGATTTACAAGACTTACTGAATTCTGCCACTCTAGTTAATAAGCATTCACTACATGTCAGTTTTGACACCTTGGAGGCTTACTGCAGAGCAGCAACCAGTGGTTCCATTATCAGAAGGCATGCTTGGCTACTGGAGCAGCCCCTTTCTGATCCTGTTAAATCTAAATTGCTGGATGTTCCTTTGTGCAGAGACAACTTTTTGGTAACAAGGCTGAGGAGGTACTGAAGAAATTGGAGGATAAGGCAAGATCTATGCAAGCTGTAAAAGATTTCCTTCAGGTTCAGCCTCCTCGGTTTAGTAGGCATTATCCTTCCAAGAATTGGTCTTTCCCTGATCCTGGCAAACAGAGTCACTCTAGGCCTAGGGGTTTCAGATCCTCCAGAGGGCAGTCTTCTGCCCCTCAAAGGGCTAAACAATGGCATTATTCTTCTGCTAAATCTGGAAGTTCTAAACCAGCTTCCCAAAGCATGCATTCTCAATGACTCCGGCCTTCTTGTGCCTACCTCTGCGGACCTAGGGTTTCCTTTGGGAGGAAGGGTAGCCAAGTTCGCAGAGGTATGGTGTACCATCACAGATGACAAATTAGTGCTCAATGTAGTAAACCAATGTTACACATTTCATTTTCACACCTTCCCTGTTCTACAAGGGCACCCAGACATACCCAGTACTCTCAGAGCAGAGGTAGAAAATCAAATCTCTTCTCTACTGACTATGGGGGCCATAGAGACAGTTCCTGCAAATCAGGCAGGCCTAGGTTTTTACACAAGACTTTTCCTGGTACCCCAAAAAAGGGGGCACCTTGATGCTCTATTCTGGATCTGTCTATTCTCAACACTTTTCTGGTGATTCCCAAATTCAAGATCCTCACTCTTCAATAGTTACTGCCCATGCTGGGCAATGATTCATGGGTGGTAACTTTGGATCTCAAGGAGGCTTATCTGCACATCCTAATAAGGGACAGTTGCAGGCAGTTCCTTCGTTTCAAGGCTGGGGAGCAACACTTTCAATTCACTGCACTGCCCTTTGGCTTGTGTACTGTTCCCAGAGTTTTTACAAAGTGCCTGGCTCCAGCCATTGCTTTTTGTAGGCAGAGAAAATTCAAATTTATCCTTATCTGGACGCCTGTCTCATTCAAGCAAACTCCTCAGAACAGCTACAAAAGGATTTGGACTTCATGAAGAACATTCTCACCTCTTTGGTTTACACTCTCAGTGAAAAGAAGTTAAAGTTGGTTCCTACAAGGGAGATTGTTTTCCTGGGAGCGAGTCTGAATACAGCCACCCATATGGTATTCCTCCCTCAAGAGAAGCAATAAGATCTTTCAGTTTGCTTCAAGAATTTGGCAAGCATGACCCAGCTCTCTGCAAGGCAATTCCTGCAAGCACTGGGGTTCATGGCTTCATGTATTCTGATGATCACATATGCAAGGCTGCATATGAGAAAACTTCAATGGTACCTCAAGAACCTTTGGTATCAACACTCACAGGACTTAGACTTGATTCTTCCCTTAATCCCCTGCCTACAAATGGAGTTTCGCTGGTGGGCGACAGCCTGTTCTCAGAACAAGGGTCTGCCTTCCCGCCCACCACCTGCCAGCCAGACTCTCACCACAGATGCCTTGGATTATGCATGGGGGGGGGCACATCTGGAAGGCAGGGGCATACAGGGGACTTGGAGCAACCAGCAGATTCTTCTGCACATAAACTTAAAAGAATTGATGGCAGTGCAGCAGGCCTTGCTAGCCTTCAAGGACCTACTCCACTCTAGAACTCTTCTGATCAGGACAGACAATACCACAGTCATGTGGTACATCAACAAGCAGGGGGAAGTCACTCTTACCCCTTGTGCAAACAAAGCATGAGACTATGGTCCTTAGTAGCTTCCATGAGCATACATCTAATAGCCCAGTATCTTCCAGGTAGGCTAAACTCCTTGGCGGATCACTTGAATAGACATGTTCTGGATCCTCACGAGTAGCAACTGAACAAGATCATTTTCCATCACATCACTCAGCTTTGGGGCACTCCACAAGTGGATCTTTTGTCCTCTTACACCAATCATCTACTTCCAACCGTCTGCACCAGGGAGTTTCACAACAAAGATTGAAGAGTGGATGCGTTGCCCTTCCCATGGACACAACTCTCAATTTATACCTTCCCTCCTCTGCCTCTTTTTCCCAGAGTGCTGCTAAAGATAAGGGATGAAAAACCAAAGGCTATTCTTATAGAACCAGATTGGCCCAGGCAGCATTGGTATCCCCTTCTTTGCAGCCTTTCCCAAGCACAACCTTGGCATTCCCCTGGTACCAGATCTGTTGGTTCAGGAAGGGGGAAAGGTTCCTCATCCTCATCTTTAAACTCTGCATTTAGCTGCCTGGCTAATACCTTAAATCTTTCAGAACAGGTGGGTGAAGTTCTTCATGAGACCAGGAGGCCTAGCACCAGGAAATCCTATGCAGATAAATGGAAGAGATTTTGCTCTTGGGTGCAGGCTAAAGGAGAAGAGTCTTCTTATCCATCTCTTTCCCTCATTCTTGATTACCTAGCAGGCTTGCTTAATAGTGGCCTTTCCTTTTCTTCAATTAAAATTCATGCTTCAGCAATTTCTGCTCATTGTTCTTTTGAGCAACCAATTTTTTCTCACCCCTTGATGAAGCAGTTCCTGAGGGGAGCTAGCAATCTTAGA
>NC_056738.1:516035453-516077953 GCF_019279795.1 Protopterus annectens | reverse complement strand
ACAAATATTTTAACTTGGTCAGCAATGTCTAACATTTTTTTCTGTAGAACATACAGAAAGCTGTGTCTAACTACGTCAGCAATAGAATGTAACATTTTCTATGTGACAGGAAGAGAACTGTATAAGTATAACCTACTAGTCATTAATCATTCAGACAAACCTTGTGCCTACATGCTTTGTCTCCTTGCTGCAAGTAATAAAGGGTGCCTTGCTTGAACCTAACGTGAATTGGTCTTTGAAGTTTTTTCTTTTGACAGATTGGTCCTTCGGACCGGAACTCTCTCTTCACCTTGGATCAGACGGGCCAGGTGGTTGAAACCATATGGGGAAGAAACCAAATCGGATCTTCTTATCTGAAAAGTCCTCCGACTAAATTGTCGTTCAAAAGAGGCCAGTCACTTTCTGATCTGCGATTGAAGGATGGGTCTCTGCGAATTGGTGATCAATCATGTGGGTTCAGGTAAGGTGAATTTACTTTCTTCTGTTTTCTGTTTTAGATCAGAGACTAGATATGTGTTGTTTTTGTTAGACTGTATTTTTCTTACAAGTCAGGGACAAAAAAGATTACTGTCTTGTCATAGATCAGGAGAAACAGAATAAGTAGGCAGTCATTCTGAAGAGACTATAACAAAATCCATGGTACCACGTTAAAAAATAAGAGAAGTTACGTAACGATAAAAGGATAGAACAAAATGGGTAATAATTGCACAAAAAGACCCCAAAATCCGTCGTTAACAGAAGACACAAAATACATGCAGTCGCAGCCCGCTGACAATATTAAATATTATTCAAAATGGGTTAAACAGCTCAAAACCGATTCCAAAGGTCGGGTAAAAAAGCAACATAAATTAGGAATTCCTCAGGCACACAGGTGGATTGAGGAAGTAAACCGTAGGGAACAAAAGAACAAAAATTCAAAAGCAATGTTTTTAGATAAGGAGGACAATAACTTAGTAATAGCATCAGCACCTCTGCCTCCCTTATCAGAATATGAAGCAAGTGAACAAGTTAGTCCACCACCACGATATCCTGTGGTCACTGAAGATAGAAGCATTATGAAAATAAAACCATTTATTAGAGATCCCATTGAGACCAGGTCTCGAACAAAGGCAGGTAACTCAAATTAAGGCATTGAGTTAAGGCAAATGGTTAAAAATTCACGACCTATAAGTAAAGACGAAGAAATATGTCCACTTATAGAAGTACCCAACCCTCAGGCAGGTCAGGACAATCAGGACTTGACTATTTTAGTGTATAGACCTTGGGCTCCGGAAGACATCCGGAAAGCCACTGAGGGAATCCCCCATCCAAAAGTTAATTTTAGAAAATTCTCTGAAGATTTACAAGGAATGAGGCTGAGTTATAACTTAAATGGAGAAGAGGTAGAAAAGGTAGTTAGACAAATTGTAGGGCCAGATTGTCATATGATTAGTGGGAACTGGTATCCCCGTGACGCTGCACAAAGATCCCTCCCACATAGCAGCACAGAATTAGAAACCAGAGTAAAAGGTCTGACAGACCACATCTCTGAAAAATGGAAACCTAGGGCAGACTGGACTTGCATTAATCAATGCATCCAACAAGAAGGTGAAACTATTGACCGGTATTATGCCAGACTATTAGAGTGTTTTAATAACCACTGTGGAATGCAGGTTCCTGAAGATCAAACACAAGATTCCCCATATGAGCAGCAGTTAAGGAATGCATTTTTAAAGAGCAATATTGCACCTATAAGCAGTTTTATTACAAAACACATGGTAGATCATCGTACAAGCAGGTTACAGTCATTACTTGAATATGCTAGGCATGCTGAAAGGCATTTTAATAGCAAAAAGAAAAAGAAAGCTCAGATATTTTCTGTAGAAGATGGAGCAGAAGTTTACGTAGTACAGTCCGGGAAAAAGGGCAAGACAAATGCACAGGGAAACAAACAATCTGATCAATGATCAGAGGACTTTGAAGGGTGAAAGAAAATGGGTGAATGTTTTAAATGCGGTAAAAAGGGACACCTGGCAAAAGATTGCAGGAAAAATAAGAAGGTAACAACGGAAGACAAGGAGGGTGAGGACTGACTATATGGTAGTCAGGAATCTCTAGAAGGGGCTAGCGAAGAAGGGACAAATGAGAATGTGATAGAGGGAGTAGAGGAAGTTCAGGAAATTAGTAACAATGAAGAAGATGAAATATTAGACCTAGCTTTATTGAGCTTGGAGCTCTATTTAGCAGACACGAAACCAGAAGTTACGCTTTTGGTAGAAGGGAGGGAAATCAAATTCTTGTGTGACTCAGGGGCATTACGAACCCTGATACATCCCTCCAAACTACCAGAAAACAAAGAGTCACCTGATTACATACTGGTTAAAGCAGCTAATGGACAGCTGTATCAGGAGCCACTCTCCTGTGACATCGCAATAAGTGATCCAGTTTCAAGATTGACACAAAAAAGTAAAATTGTTATTTCTGCAAAATGCCCAGTAAACCTCTTGGGCAGAGACCTTACACAGTGATTTGGTATAGCAGTAGTCCCAACCATGCAGGTTATGGAAGCACAGTGACAAATTGATACCTTTGCAGTGCAATCGGAGGGTGAAATGTTTTATTGGTACAGCCAGGACTTGGTTACGACTTGGCCAGGGACTGTAACCGAAGAGTTAATGAATGTAGCCGTCAGCAAGTTCCCCTCCCTTGACATTGATAAGCAACAACTGTTGCACTGTACCCTGTATTATTGTAATACACCAGGACCTGATAAGGAATGTGAGCAAGAATTGTTTAAGAATCTTGCAAATAGATTGATATTGCGTAACCTGTACTGGGACACAGAAGGGAACAGTGTAGCCAGCTGTTCATTGCCCCAGGAGTTCTTTGCACTTTATAAATCTAATTGATTACCACATGTTAGCTTAACCAAAAACAGAAATATAGAATGGGCAGACCTAGGAGAAAAAGTCACGAGATGGGAGAAACAGATAGAATAGAACTGTCAGAACAGGGAATACAAATACAGAAGCTGAATTGGATAACTCAGAACAACCCAGCTGTGCACTTACAGTCTGGTGAGGACAGCTGATTGACACTCCTGTTAAAGGAGGAAGAAAATGCCTTACAAAATATACCAGAGACTCTCTGGTCAACAGGAAAGTCAGATGTAGGACTTATTTGTACAGAGGGACCAGTTACTATTATGCCAAAATCAACATTCAGATCACAGAAGAGACAGTATCCCTTAAGAAAAGATGCAGAGGCAGGGATAAAGCCTATTATAGCAGCCTTACTTAAAGGAGGGATACTAGTAGAATCTCCCGATTCACCATGTAACACACCCTTATTTCCAGTCAAAAAAGGAAATGGAGAATGGCATATGGTCCAAGATTTACAAGCTGTAAATGATGCAGTAATACCAAGGGCACTCATGGTGCCAGACCCACACACCCTGTTGAATGATTTAAAACCTCAACAGAAGTATTTTTCTGTGGTAGACATTAGCAATGCGTTCTTTTCGATACCGATACACCCTGATAGCCAGTATTAGTTTGCATTCACATTTCAGGGGAAAAAGTATACATATACGCGACTACCACAGGGGTATTGTGAACGTCCAATGATATTCTCACAAGAAATGGCAAGCAACTTGGTGGGATTCACCCCACCAAGAGGCAGTCAGATTTTACTTTATGTTGATGACATCTTTCTGGCAGCCCCCACCCAGCAGGATTGTAGAGAAGATATCATAGTACTTCTACAATTTTTAGCCGCTGAAGGACATAAGGTAAATAAAAGTAAACTGCAGCTTTAGAAAATTTAAGTTAAATACCTAGGATATGTAATATCCAAGGAAGGCAGAACATTAGATGAGGACAGAAGAGTAGCAATTTTGCAAGCACCAAAACCCACTACCAAGAAGGAAATGATGTCCTTCCTGGGTACAACTAATTTTTGTCGAAGCTGGATTCCAAACTATGCTTTGGAATCTGCACCTCTGACTGACCTTATATATAAGAAGCCTATGGCAGCACAAGATCTGTTACAATGGACACCAGAGGCAGACTCTGCTTTCTGTAAACTGAAGCAGTTAATAGCGTCCTCATTAGTTCTGGGATTACCAAACTATCATAAACGTTTTTTCCAAACTGTAGATTGTAAGCAGGGTTACATGACATCAGTGCTGATACAACAGCATGGGGATAAGCAATGCCCCATTGCTTACTATTCATCACAACTAGACCCAGTGGCACGATCCTTACCCCACTGTGTACAAGCAGTAGTTGCAGCTGCAATGGCAGTACAGGCTTCGGCCTCAGTAGTCTTATTCCACCCTCTCACTTTGAGAGTGCCTCATGCAGTTGCGATTATTTTACTACAAGAAAAAGTGCTATATCTTTCCCCTGCTAGGCATCTTTCCTGTATGACTATATTGTTGAGACAACCTCATATGACAATAGAGTGATGCGTGACTTTGAACCCTTCTACTCTGCTCCCGACCCCTGCAGATGGCACACCTCACCGCTACCTGCAGGTAATAGAGCAAAAGACACTACCTAGAAAAGATCTCACAGATGTCCCCTTGGATGAAGCCGAGGTGACATACTACGTGGATGGCTCATGCAAAAGGGGTCCTGCAGGACAGAACCTAGTAGGATATGCAGTAGTTTCTGATACTGAGATTATAGAAGCAAAACCTTTACCACACAACTTATCTGCACAGGCAGCAGAATTGATTGCCTTGACACGGGCATGTACCTTAGCAAAGGGTAAATGTGTAAACATTTTTACTGACAGCCATTACGCTTTTTCTACTGTACATGTTTTTGCACAACAGTGGAAAAACCGAGGAATGATAACATCTACTGGCAAACCTATAAATCATGCACAGTTTATTTTAGATCTTTTAGAATCTATTCAGTTACCTCAGAAAGTAGCCATTTGTAAATGCACAGCTCACACCAAGCAACAAGATAGGATTTCAAAAGGTAATGCGAGAGCTGATACAGCTGCAAAACAAGCAGCTACAGAAGTATTTCTTTTAAATGAGGAATTACAACCCTCTGAGATTTTAGACTTAGAAATGTTAAAAACAATGCAGACACTCACTACGCAAGCTGAAAAACAACAATGGGTAAAACAAGGAGCAATTCTCGAAAAGGGTCTGTACATCTCTAGATAAGGGAAACCGATACTACCATCTAATTTGTTTAGATATGCAGCTTTGTTGAGCCATGGGCAGTGCCATGTCTCAACAGGGGGGATGGTACAGCTGGTGAACCAGGTGTTCACAACGTACGGATTTACAAACTACTCTAAAAATTTTGTTTGACGTGTCAGATTTGTAACAAACATCATGTACAGGGGGCGTTAAAGCCCAAGCAAGGGAGTTTCCCTACACTACCATATCCATTTCACACTATCTGTATGGATTTCATAGAATTGAACAAATGTGAAAATAAGAAGTATTGTCTTGTCATTGTAGATATGTTTTCCAGATGGGTGGAAGCCTTTCCAACCAAAAATCCAGATGCAGCCACGGTGGCAAAAGTACTTGTCAAAGAAGTCATCCCTAGATTCGGCATTCTGGAAAGGATCTACAGTTACAATGGTATACACTTTGTAAACCAAACCATACAGCAGTTAAGTAAGCATTTTTGTATTTCTTTACAAAATCATTGTGCATACCATCCACAATCTGCAGGGCTAGTTGAAAGGCATAATGGTATATTAAAACACAAATTGAGAAAATTGATAGCTGAGACAGGGAAAATTGAATATACTGTTTGCCCCTGGCACTGTTGAGCATGAGAACTGTCCCTACAGCAAAAGGATTGACTCCTTTTTAAAAGTTATTTGGAAGGGCTTACTATACACCACAGTGGAAACTTCTCATGTCATCAGACCAGGAAGCTGATTTTACACTAGCTGAATATATGAAAAAAATAATGAATTATAAACATCTGTTGCAGTCAAATTCTGTTTCAGATAGAAAGAAAACCGAGACATCAGAAGTGGCAGTGACACCCGGGGACTGGGTGTAGATAAAAGTTGTCAAGAAGAAGAATTGGTCATCACCGAGGTGGGAAGGTCCCTACCAGGTGCTTCTTTTGACACCCACTGCAGTCAAGATAGCAGAGCGAGCTTCGTGGATCCACCTGACGCACTGCAAACTTGTTAAGAACTTTGAACTGGACAAAAATCTTACCTCTCCATCGGAGCCCTCAGCACAAAGTCTGGCTACAAAGGGGGATCAGATCAATAGGACTGATCTGTCTCAACCCCAGTGAAGAAATCATCAGTGCTGAAGGTCCTATTAGGGCAGAGAGTAAGAACATGTGTCTGAAATAAAGATGACAGAATCCAGTAAGATCCAAATGTACATATTCGGAAGAGTCGGAGAAAACAGGAATGCAGAACAACCGTTTCCTCGGAAGTATTGCATAACCATCCTGTTAACTGTACTAGTAACAATAATCTTTTTGTTGTGGTCATTCCTTTTCTCAGTCACACAAAATGGACTAAACAAGCGTGCAGAGTTGTACACAGAGTGGCGCCCAAACTTCAACACTTACCAGGCAATCAAATATGTGTATGCTGAGACCTTCAATGTTTCGAATTGCTGGATTTTCACAGCTTTGCCAACAACATACGGGGGGGGGGGGGTTCTTGCTAACTTCAGTCCCCCTAGGAGCCAACAAGACCTGGGAAAATTTAGTCTATGATACATCAGATGTCACATCACAAGATAAAGTAGCATTGCACTTGTCTGCTCGACAGAAGGGGACTGTGTGTTTTTACAAAAAAGATACAGTTCAGGTGGGTTGGAGCAATTGCAATGTGACTATTCCCTATAGATGCTACAGTAAGACTGATAACACAGGATCCTATTGCAACACGAGCTATGATTCATTTGTTGAACTGATGCATAGGACAACTGATGAAGTAAAAGATAATGCTGACCTTTATAAACAACTGTCTATGATAGACAAAAAAATGTTTCATCCAGTGCCAGGACATAGTAAAGTTACTACCAAATTAGAAGACTTTTATTTTGTATGTGGTAGGAAAGTATACAAGTGGTTACCTGAGAACTGGTCCGGCAGTTGTTATTTGGGGTACCTGGTTCCGGCCATACGACACACAGCAGTTTTACCTCAGGGAAAAATTCGGAATGTTCGACGAGAAATCAGGAAGCCTGTCAATCCAGTGGGGCAAATCACTGTGGGCTGGAAAAATCATCATGCTGTGGGCTTAGTGAACAATGGACTGTCACGTATGGACTTGGGTGATACCATCATCTCATGGGCAGGTATACTGCCAGCATATGGGGCAACAAAATCAATCTGGGAACTGAGACAATTGTCTAAACTTCTCGAAATAATGAGCAATGCAACCTTTTCTGCCTTAGAATTGGTGACTGATGAACTGACTGCCATGAGAACTGTAGTGCTTCAAAACTGTATGGCTCTTGACTTCACCCTAGTGGCGAGAGGAGGTACATGCACTTTAATCCAGGAGGAGTGCTGTTCATATATTCCTGACCACAAACACGAGATAGCCAATCATCTTGAGGTAATTCAGCAGGTGTCAGCCATGACCAAACCGGGACCAAATCCATTGACTGACTTTTTCCAGAGATTGTTTGGGGGGTGGGGCAGTATCCTGATGAACATCCTGATTGCCATCTGTGTAGGAATGATCCTACTGGTGGTATGTGTGTGCTGCTGCATCCCCTGCATGAAAAGACTGATTAAAGACTTTATAGACATGTCAGTTTCAGAAACCTTATATCAAGGTGCTGAACTTGAAGAATTGTAAAAAATCTGAAAATGCTTTCATAAGTTTAAACTGAATGACTCTCTTAACTGCAAATCCTGAGTGGGAAGAGGTTAGGGGAAGAAAAACTGTTTATGCTTATTTTGAAAGTGGAATAAAAGTATTAAAGGGGGAAATATTAGAAAAATATGTAATAGGTAATAGTAATATGCGTGCTTAGTGCGTTCGAGATTTAAAAGGGTTAATACATTTATTCTGTTCACACTGAATGAATCTGCATAGCCATTAGAAACTTAACAAGAAGCATTCTATTTCTGCAAATGTCAGCAAATAATAAGAAGTAATTAATTTTTGTCATGAAATTTAACAAAGGGATATTCATTTCTGTTTATGCTATGAGAAAACATGCAGCTGCTAGAAGCTATTGATAAAGAAAACAATAGATGCTTGAAAGTTTAAACCATAGTCAACATTACTTGTACTAAAGCTAGAAATGTACCTTGAATCTAGGTAAAATGTAACACATGTATTAGAACAGTACAATAGAAGAATTGAAATGCTGAAATGGACTGACATAAACCCAAGACCAGGTTGTTTTTCTCAAAATGTTTTGCAGAATGACAAATATTTTAACTTGGTCAGCAATAAGTCTAACAATATTTTCTGTAGAACATACAAAAAGCTGTCGTCAGCAATAGAATGCAACATTTTCTATGTGATAGGAAGAGAACTGTATAAGTATAACCTACTAGTCATTAATCATTCAGACAAACCTTGTGCCTACATGCTTTGTCTCCTTGCTGCAAGTAATAAAGGGTGCCTTGCTTGAACCTAACGTGAATTGGTCTTTGAAGTTTTTTCCTTTGACAACCACCTATGTGGTAGTTTGTGGGTGCTTTGTTTTTTCCAAAGGGGATGACTATGCACTTTTTGGCATTTAGCTTGAGGCCATGATTTTGACACCAGGTATCCATCTCAGTGAGACTCTTTTGGAGGATATATGTGACAGCCGGAAAGTCAATTATAGACCCTAGTATGCAGTCTTCTGTGAACTTGGCCAGCCATAGTCCTCCTGTGCTTGCCTGTATCTCTGAGAAGTATATGCCAAACAGGAGGGGTCCTAGGACTGAGCCCTGGGGAACACCACTTGTAGTCTGTTTAAAGTCAAACCTAACTCCCACAATTCTCACCATGTGGAATCTGTCCATGAGCCAATTGGCAGCCCATCTTGTGACATAGGGGTTTATGTTCAGGCTGGTGAGCTTGTCTATAATACCAGAATGGGGAATGGTGTTGAAGGCCTTTGCGATGTCTAGGTAGGCTGTGTGTACCACCTTTCCCTCATCTATAGCTTTGGCAACTCTCTCAAAAAAGTCCATCAGTTTTAGGAGGCATGATCTGCTCGTAACAAAGCTGAACTGGGTAGGGTCCAGTGTATGGAGGTTCCCAATGTCTCTGTTAATGAGTTCCATGATGATGCGCTCCATAGCCTTGCAGACCAAGCTAGTCAGGCTTACAGGGCAATAGTTCCCGGGGTCTGTTGTGGTTCCATCTATGTGGAGTGGAATAACCATTGCTGTGCACCACTCTATGGGTACGTAGCCTGTGGAGAGGCTGAGTTTGAACAGTGTGTTTAGGTGAGGGGTTAGTTCGTCTTTGAGCTTGTGTAGGACACAGCCTGGGATACCGTCCGGTCTCATTGATGCTGTGTGTTTGGCTTTGGAGAGGGCTGTTTTAACCTGAGTGTCTGTGATTTCATGGGCTCTACATTCTTCTGGTATTGTTATGGGCCCTTTTGGAGGTGAAGTTTGCACTGAACCTGTCTGCCAGGATGTTGGCGATATTGGTCAGTTCAGTGTATTTTGTTCCATTCTGCACTAACTCCAAGAAGATCTGAGCATTGCCACTTAGATTCTTGACATAGCTAAAGAATGCCTTGTGGTTATCATTGGAGTCCTTGGCAATTTTTCTTCCGAAGCTCGCCTTGGATGATTTTATGAGGGATTGTAGTTTCTTGCTGATACTGATCAGGGATATCTTCTCTTCTTGGGATTTTACTGTTTTCTGTACTAGTTTCCTCCTTCTATTGTATTTTTTGGCAGGGGGTCCACCAGACTGGTTTCCTTTTCTTGGAGGAGTGAGTCTTGGTTTTGCTTGGGATCCATGTATTCTTGAGGTGCCCATAGAATGCATTAGTAAAGGATTTTGCAGCTTGGACAGGATTATCCTTTAGCATGGAGGCTTTGAAACTTTCCACCTCAGTCTTAAGTAACGTGAAGTTTGCTTTTGAAAAGTTTTCCATGGTGGTTTCCTTGTCTGGGGGTGGGGGTGGAATGTGGATATCCAAAGTGATTTGTTTGTGGTCATATCTAACCAGCGAGGGGTTGACCTCCGGTGTGGAACACCAATCACCCATGGTGATGACGACCAGGTCCAATATGTTGTCACCTCTGGTCAGAGTGTTGACCAGTTGATCTACGGCATTTGAGTTTATAAATTCTAGGAAATGTTGGGCAAGGGAGTTAGTACTTGAGTAGTTCTCCCAGTTAATGCCTGGGTAATTGAAATCACCCAATTTTAAGGTGTTAGGTAGGACCTTTATGTTTCCCAGTGTTTCCAGAAATGCAAAATGGGGGCCCTGGGACATGGTTGGTGATCTGCAGAAAGCTACAATTTGAATTGCAGTTTTGCCCGTTGTTAGTTGCACATGGATGATCTCTAAAGCATCATGCTGTGGTATCCTTGATGAATATGGATATGCCCCCACCTTTTGTATTTTGTTCCAGGTTCTGTGGCCAAAATGTATGGTATGAGTTGTAGCCTGGTAGTGCTGGGGTGCTGTCTGGAACCTTAAACCAGGTTTCCGTTACTGCACATATATCGATTTTCTCCATACTGAGGAGTGCCTTGAGTACATGTATTTTGAGGTTTAGACTTCTGGCATTGAGTAGCATTACCCTCAGTTTTTTGTTACTTGTGCTATTTACAGCAGTGGGTTTGTCTTTTGAGCCTTGCCTAAAAAAGGCACTATGGGGGTGGCAAGAGCCTTGGCCAGTATTTGAAAGCCTAAGGGTGACAGGTGCAAGTCGTCTCTAGTGAAGCAGCGTGGCTTGTCGAGCATGTCATCCCATGTGGATAGATACTGGATCCTCTTTGAATGATACCAGAAACCTAGCCAATTGTTGAAACTGATAATTTTTTCCTTTATACCGTGGTATAATTCTTGGTGAAGGCAGGATGCTACTCAGGGTCAGGGTCATACCGGCCTAGGCTACGTGATCAGAGAGCTCTTCCATTGTGTCTTTTCATGTAGTCCAGGGAGGTATGGCTCAGGTCATTCACACCAATATGGACAATGACAGATTCATATTTATACTTGTTCTGGAGTGACCTGAGTGCTTGTGTTATGTGGCGGATCCTGGCACTTGACAGGCAGCTAACAGTAACCTTCTCCTTATTCAGCCTAGTAAGTGGGACGTCAGTGTGCCTCACTATAGAGTCACCTATTACTAGTATGTTTGGTATGTTAATTTGCCTTAAGGGCTGTGACTGCGTAGCACACTGGTTTTGTGAAGTATGTGTTTCATGGTTTGTATTGGGGGTGGAGGTTGTTTGGATGTCTACTTTGGAGGTCTCTATTGCTTTTGCAGATTTTTATTTAGAGCCTCCGAGTATGTTTTCATGTATTTATGTGTGTTTTTTGCGAATGCTGGTTTAATGGGTCTATGTGAGACTGGTGGTGTGATGCAAGTATTTCCCTTCCCCTCTTGACTGTCTGATCCAGTCTTGGGTTGAGAGAGCTTAGCCTCCAGTTTGGCTGTATAATTGCATCTCTCGCATGTATTAGTGTTTGGTGGTAGGAGGAGAGGGCTGTCTGTGTACATGAGGCAGTTGTAACATTTTCTCAAAATGCCCAGATTCACCAGTTGGACTGGAGAGTACACCTGAAACTGCCCTTTGGACATGCCTGGATAGGTACAGTGAGCTGTTTTACTGAATTGCTGGTAAGGTCGAATAGAGAGCCTTGTCCTTCTGTACAGTATGGGGGGGGGGGTCTAGTGCTAGGATTTATAAGTGCTTGCTATGAGTTTTGAGCAGATGTCGGGCTGAGAAATGAATGGCTTGAGTGCTTAAGATGAAGGTTTGTCTAATTCCAAAGGAAAAACTGAAGAGGAGACTTTGTGGAGCTGGGAATAGTTATACCCTAGCTAACCAGCGCTGCCTGATGTGCAAAACTGGGCAAATGCAGTTTTTATAGCAGGGAAATGAAAGAGATAGAAATTAGCCCAAAATGGCCAATAAACAACTAATGTTTGGGCTGAAACCACTCCTCCAGGGACAGATAGGCTGCTCAGAGCTCTCCTCTATCACAGGTGAACAGAGAAAATTTCTTCTATCCAAGTAAGGTATGGGCAAACACAGAGATTTGTAACACAGCCCTGAATTCACCACTAACCTAAAAACTGGACTATACTAGCTTAGAAAGGCAGGAAACAAGTACATATATTTTTTCAGAAAATAAAGCAGAGATAATCAAAAAACACTTTAAATGCACTGAAAAGTATACTTATTGTTATATATCTCAGATCAGAGTTGTAGTCAATGCCCCTAATAATAAAGTAGGAAGAAACACAAATACAGTAAAAGCAGATGAATAAAGTGCAGTTTTTTATATATATAAAACAATAAAAAATGAACAAACTGATTTAAACAAGTTACCCAATTAACCAGAAAAAAGCTCAAAACTGAGCCCTGTTCCAGCAGTCTTCAATCAGTTCTAACTGCACACTCCCGCTACTAGGGTGCAGGGGAATCTTCTCCAAAAAAGATGGCCTGGATCAGTGCTCATGTTATACAAACAAAGCTAGATTCAGCAGGCCTGAATCTGGTCTATGCTACAGCAGCAAGGTGCACCAATTTCAGAAAGAAACAGTTCAAATAAGCAGGCACAATAAGCCTGTGACCAGAAATTTCCAGCTCATAAGGGCAGAGTCCAGCCTCTCCTCCCACAAGAGTGCAGACCACAAACCTTCTTAATGTGGAATAACTGGCCTGAAGCCCAAGTGCTTAAACCAGAACTAATACACTTTTAGAATAGCAGACACTGAGCCTTCAATCAGCAATTCCCAGCTTAGAAGGATGTAAGCTACCTGTCCTGGCACAACAGTGCAGACCAGAAACCTTCTTAATGTAAAACAACTGGTAAGTGCTTAAACCTAACAGTTACAATTTAATCAGGCTACTACCAATCAGTAATAAATGCAGCAGAATAAATGAAATTGAGTACTTTTAAGAAGAGGCAAAAGCAAAATAAATTAGGAGGAAACACAAATACAGTAAATGCAGATGAATAAAGTGCATTTTTTTTGTTAGTAAAGTGCAAGGAGAGAGGAAGGAAAAATCTAAGTGGGTTGGCCTTCTTAAATCTTCTCTCTGTATTAAGTAGAGTGAACACTAGACTCAGAATATGATCTCACTGTACTTGGTTAAGTGAGCAAATGAGACGGATTCAGGAAGAGTGTTCAAATACAGACTTACAGGAGAGGCGGGCAATTCCAGAGCCACTAACACCAAAACAAGAACAGGAAGGGTGGGTGGAGAACTAACTGCAGAGAGAGACACAGCACACACTATTCAGTGAAACACACAATTAGGTAACAGAAAAAATGAAATACAGTACTTTTAAAACTGCAAGTTTGTACTTAACTTCAGCTTCTAATGCAGGTGATTGTAGCCAACCAAGTCTCTCAGAAGTTGAGCATAAAATGAATTCTCAAACTTTGTGGCTAGCACTTAAAGTACAGAGGAAGCCCTCTAGGCAAACAGTTGAATATCACATAATTGTTCAGATCATGTTTTATATGGGCAGGAGACGCCTGAAATCAAGATTGCTAGTTGGAATCTTTCATTACTGTTGCATTTTGGGGTGAAATGGAAAATTCTAAAATAAGTAAGACAGAAGTCTTTCTGTATTAAGTCTTATAAAGTCAGAAAGTGGTAAGTGAAACCCGTCTTATGATTTTTCAAAATCTCCGGTCTAAAATCCCCATTCTTCATTGATAACTCACACTCACTCATGACCACTGTGCTTCTGCACTGGTCATATGATTTTGGTAGACTTTTCCAGTACATGCTCCTGCCATATTGCAAGAAAGCTCACAGTGAATTGTTCTAAAATGACTCCTTTTGGCTTAGTTCCCATAATTAAACATGCCCTCCAAGGACTGAAAAGTTATGGCTATTATTGGATGCTCTCTTGTACTGCATAAACTTATAAATCCCTTTTTCAGAAGTTAAGAGAGTAGCTCGCCTTCAAAACAGAAAAAGTAAACTGATGTGTATGTGTTATGCAGTCTATGGTATCACAGGGAAAGGGGATGCTGTTCTCCATATGAAGCATGAGTTTTTGTAAGCATGTTTGTCTCTTGGTGACATAGTCTCTCTAGATCCCACAAATAAAATGTTTTGGTTAATATGGGTTGCAATTAAATGACAACACCACTCTTCTCTTGAAAGGCCTTAATGTATACTAGTTAACCCCTGCAGCTGAAGTGTTGATGTTTAACCTTCTAAGTATAGATTTATGTCCCCATCTAGCCCATTAACTATTCTAACTCAGCCAACCTTACCTTTTTAAATCCAGAGTTGATTCATGTCATCCCAAACTCTGGTGTCAAATACAAATATAAAATTATTTTGGGAAAATGTTAGACACCCCCTTTCCCATTTTCAGGATACCAAGAGTAAAATGCCTCATTGATTGCATAATAAATGGGAGGTTTGAGTCAACAGATCAATTCTTTTATACAGTAAGTGGCACCTGCTACCTAAGTACTCTGTATAAATGGTGTTCACTAATAAAACAATCCAAAAACACTAAGGTAGAATCCAGATAAATGAAAATTAATTCACGATTTAATGTGTAACCTAAACAAAAGAAAATGGGTATTGATTTCACATGCAAGAATGATACAAGACGATATCACATCATACTATAAAACCAACTACTACATACAGAACATGAAAAAGAGGACTAGAAATCTTTTGGGCTGTCATCTTGAAATTGCTTAAAAACAATGCACCTTTCATAAAAGTCAGATGTACACACACAAAAATGACACTTAATCCCTACCTAACTCCAGCCAAGCAAAGATCTTATAGCTCAGACATGTCACCTCTGAAAACTATGAAAAGCGGAAGTAGATGATTTGCATCTCTGGATGGTCTAGTAAAAGAACAAAATCTGGGAAAAATATCAAGCAAATTAATCTTTTTCAGAATTCTCAAAGTCCCTCATGATTGTTAAGAGGATATTCTGTATCCATCCATCCATCCATCCATCCATCCATCCATCCATTCATCCATCCATCCATCCACAACCCCTTTTTTCCTTTTTTGCACATGGGGTCAAGACATCCCTTCAACAGTGACAATCATCTAGATCCAAGGTTCACACCACTGAGTGACTAACCCTGCCACAGTAGTTTTACCACAGCACATACCTATGGCCAGTTTAGAATGTTCAGTCCATCTACTGCATGTCTTTGGAATGTGGGAAGAAACCAGTACACCCAGGGAAACCCATGCAAACACACAGAGGACTTGCAAACTCCACACAGAAGGCACCCGGACTGGAGAACCACTTGGTATGAGGTGACAAATCTAGCCACTGTGCCACCAAAGAGATCATTATGTATCTATTCTCAGAAAAGGTAAATTCTCAGAGCAGAATAACCCAGCATATATCTTTCATTGTGAAATTGTATGTGACTATAAACTAGACATGCAAAAAAGAAATGTCACTACTGAACTGGTGACAGTTGGGTAATAGAGAGAATTATAATTGGGCCACAGTTCGTAACTTACTTATAAATGTGTTTGACACATCGATACCAAGAAATGAAGTTCGATCAGTGAATCTTAGCATCCATGCTGAGAACACATAAGCTACAATTGGAGATCCATTCCTAATTCTTTGCAGTGCATGGGGATTTGTCTTCTCCATGTACTACAAATTAGTCAAAAGTAAAATTAAGAAATAAAAATGTAAAAGTCAGTAAAGTAGTGGGGAAGTGGTTGACATAATTATGTATTCCTTACCTAAGGGAAGCAGTTGTAATCGGAGTACTTGGCAGACTACAGGCAAAAAGAAGTTGAAATGAAGTCTTTTCATGCCCTGCTGCTGCTGTTTACTGGTCAGTGTTTGTTTCTAGTGTAGATTTGATATTAACAGTGCCTAGGGGTTACTTAACAATTCTATCCATGTCCCAAACATACAATACGTAAGTTATGAGCTATGACCTGATCATAATCCTCTATATTACATTTATTAAGCACCTCTATAAGTGATGTTAAGGTTGGGTGTCACTGTGTAGCAGCACTTAACCAGTATGTAATTTAGCTATTTTTTGATCATAATCATGGTGCTGCACTCAATACAAAATGTTAAAATGACCAAAACTAACAAAAAAATTCTTAAAAATAATCAAAGGACTATGCACAAATATATGAGAAATCATTTGCACAACATTTTATTTTATTTTATTTGACATTTGTTTACTGGGCAACTAACTAGGTAAGAGCCCATTTTCTGTGGAGGCCCAGGGAGAAAAGCTCCACAGTACAATTTAAACAGAATTATAAATCAATATTGGTTACAAAGACTAAGACAGTTACCCAGGAGTACAATTTGTGGATACAATAAAAGAAGAAAAATAAGCAAATATATAGCAGGCAATAAAGTTGAACATACATTATATAGAAGATTGAAGAGAGTTTCTAATATGTATCTTACATAATAATGCATGACAAATAAATTACAGAATAAGTAATAAGTCATAAAAACTGTATACACTTTCTGGCAAGAAAAATAAGCAAATATATAGCAGGCAATAAAGTTGAACATACATTATATAGAAGATTGAAGAGAGTTTCTAATATGTATCTTACATAATAATGCTTGACAAATAAATTACAGAATAAGTAATAAGTCATAAAAACTGTATACACTTTCTGGCAAGAGAATAAAAAGAGAAAACCCAGAATTTATGGAGAGACAAGACCTTTTTCTGTCGCTGATTTGTTGATGTCTTTTTTTCTCTGGAAAGGTTAAGGTTATGCAATGGAACTTCAACAGTTTGTCTCATACTTGGAAAGTACCACCATTTTTTTATGCTTTACTTTGAATTATTCAGATAAAAAGATTTAATTTCTGGATGTTCTGGTTATTATAGATGAGAATGGTCAAATGGGGACTACAATATAGGTAGTTATGCTGGAAGAACACACTGCTTAGCTTTGACAGCATGCTTCCATGATATGCGTTCTCCAGTATAGTAAAAGGACAAGCATTGAGAATATCGAGATTAATCACTGATGATTCAAAACTTCACAGTGAGCTAGAATTATTATTTGATAACTTTAAACAATGTGGTTATAATAAACAGTTAATAAGTGACATTGTATGTGACCAAATAGCTGGGTAACTACAGCAGAGCTAGTAAGAGAGATGGCTAGAAGGGTGCTTGGTGTGACATCTGGAAAGAGGAAGGAGGACAAGGAGACCTGGTGGTGGAATGAAGAAGTACAGGAAAGTATACAGAGAAAAAGGTTGGCGAAGAAGAAGTGGGATTCTCAAAGAGATGAAGAAAGTAGACAAGAGTATAAGGAGATGAGGTGCATGGTAAAGAGAGAGGTGGTGAAGTCTAAGGATAAGGCGTATGAAGAGTTGTATAAAAGGTTGGACATTAAGGAGGGAGAAAAGGACCTGTACCGATTGGCTAGACAGAGGGACCGAGCTAGTAAAGATGTGCAGCATGTAAGGGTGATAAAGGATAATGAGGGAAACGTACTCACAAGTGAGGAGAGTGTGTTGAGCAGATGGAAAGAGTACTTTGAGGGGTTGATGAATGAAGAGAATGAGAGGGAGAGAAGGCTGGATGATGTGCGGATAGTGAATCATGAAGTGCAGTGGATTAGCAAGGAGGAAGTAAGGATAGCTATGAAGAGGATGAAGAACGGAAAGTATGTTGGTCCAGATGACATACCTGTGGAAGCATGGAGATGTTTAGGTGAAATGGCAGTGGAATTTTTAACTAGATTGTTTAATGAAATGTTGGAAAGTGAGAGGATTTTTAAGAATAAGGGTGATGTGCAGAGCTGTAGTAACTACAGAGGGATTAAACTGATCAGTCACAGCATGAAGTTATGGGAAAGAGTAGTGGAAGCTAGGTTAAGAAGGGAGGTGATGATTAGTGATCAGCAGTATGGTTTCATGCCAGGTAAGAGCACTACAGATGTGATGTTTGCTCTGAGAGTGTTGATGGAGATATACAGAGAAGGTCAGAAGGAGTTGCATTGTGTCTTTGTTGATTTAGAGAAAGCATATGACAGGGTGCCTAGTGAGGAGTTGTGGTATTGTATGAGGAAGTGAGGAGTGTCAGAGAAGTATGTAAGAGTGGTACAGGATATGTACGAGGGTAGTGTGACAGCAATGAGGTCTGCTGTGGGAGTGATGGATGCATTTAAGGTGGAGGTGGGATTACATCAAGGATCAGCTCTGAGCCCTTTCTTATTTGCAATGGTGATGGACAGGTCAGAGGAGATCAGACAGGAGTCCCCGTGGACTATGATGTTTGTAGATGACATTGTGATCTGTAGTGAGAGTAGGGAACAGGTGGAGGAGACCCTGGAGAGATGGAGATACGCTCTAGAGAGAAGAGGAATGAAAGTCAGCAGGACTAATACAGAATATATGTGTGTGAATGAGAGGGAGGACAGAGGAATGGTGAGGATGCAGGGAGTAGAGATGGCAAAGGTGAATGAGTTTAAGTACTTGGGATCGACAGTTCAGAGTAATGGTGAGTGTGGAAGAGAGGTGAAGAAGAGAGTACAGGCAGGATGGAGTGGGTGGAGAAGAGTGTCAGGAGTGATTTGTGACAGACGAGTGCCAGTAAGAGTTAAAGGGAAGGTCTACAAGAGGGTAGTGAGACCAACTATGTTATACGGGTTGGAGACAGTGGCATTGACAATAAGGCAGGAGTCATAGCTTGATGTGGCAGAGTTGAAGATGTTAAGATTTGCACTGGGTGTGACGAGGATGGACAGGATTAGGAATAAGTATATTAGAGGGTCAGCCCAGGTTGGAAGGTTTGGAGACAAAGCCAGAGAGGCAAGATTACGTTGGTTTGGACATGTGCTGAGGAGGGATGCAGAGTATATTGGGAAAAAGATGCTAATGATGAAGCTGCCAGGTAACAGGAAAAGAGGAAGGCCTAAGATAAGGTTTATGGATGTGGTGAGAGAGGACATGCAGGCGGTTGGTGTGACAGAGCAAGATGCAGAGGACAGGAAGTAATGGAAACAGTTGATCTGCTGTGGCAACCCCTAACGGGAGCAGCCAAAAGAAGAAGAAGTATGTGATGTTAAAAAGGTGAGGAGAACAAAAGGCAAATCATGGTTTAGTAATAAAGACATGGCATTGGAAAAAGTGAGCAATGAAAGCAAGGAGCTGAATGTTAAGAGTGCCAATGAATTTTAGCAGTGACATAAAAGGCATTTGTAATATTGTGAGAAATAACTGGAAAATCTTAGCCAACAATGATGAACTTAGATTGATAGTGGGCAACTTCCCTAAGTTTTTGTATAAAAGGAATAAAAATCTCAAGCAACTTCTGCAGAAAACCACTATTAGCCTCAATACAAAGTTGCCCGTCAGTGAAAGTATCAGGACTTTTTGTTGCTGGCGATGTAAGGCTTGCAAAGAAATATCTAAAAGTAACATGTTTATACACCCGATTACAGGGGTGAGATACCAACCTAAACTTTAGGCTGACTGTTGCTGTTGCAATGTGATATATCTTGCCAAATGTGGATCCTGTACTTCGTTTTATGTAGGCAAAGCGAACAGAAGATTAAAAGACTGCATACTGCAGCACCTAAGTGATATCAGACTTGGTAAAAATACCAGTGCTCTATATCAGCACAAGTAAACTTGAACACAATTTTACCCTTATGGTATTGTAGTTATGTGAACCAAATAAAAGTGTGTGTGGGGGAGGGTGTGATATACGCAATCAAACAGAAGTGGTGGAAGCATGTTGGATTGTAGATTTACAAGCTGATAAACCCCTGGGTTTGAATGGATATCTTCCCTTAAAACCCATTTTGAGAGAATGTAAGCTCAGGCACTGAAATTGTTAATTTACTACTAGCGAGAGTTCTGACAAAGAGGAAAGTGGTGTGGTGCAATTACGAGTCTGTGATTGGTCAAGTGTGTTATTTTAAAGCAGTCAAACATATTTTATTCATTGATCTGATGAAGGAATTGTCTGAAAGTGCTTATCTTTCATGTTTGCAATTAAATTTATGGTTTTAGCTGTCTTGGTCCTTGTTGTTTTTTTGCTGCTTTCTGGCAAGATACTTAGTAAATTTCAGTCATAATTTCTGGGATAGATAAAGGTTAGTGTAAGAATAAAGAGAAGGAACATTAGAAGGTTAAGGAATTATGGAAAGGTTAGGCTAGAAAGTAGATAATGCAGGAAGGGAAGTAGGATAGATCAAGAGAAAGTCCATTAGGAATGGGGAGAAGGGAATGAAAGTGTACTAAGATGGCGTGGAGCATGGGCAGATCCAATTATTGGTTAGATGTTCTTTCAGCCTCAACCTGAAGAAATAGTAATGGGGTATATGTCTGATTGCTTCTGGAATGCCATTCCATGATTTGGCAACACAGTGAAAGTACAGACAAATACTTTGAGGTTTATAAATAGATACCAGATACTTTTGAGAAGAGCATAGGTCACAAGATGGAATATAGTGTTGAAGTAGAGATGATGTAGTTTGTGAAAATGAGTTGTAATACAGTATTTTGTGATTTAATGTTAGTTGATTAAAGGTGAGAAGGTGGGGTAGTTCAAGCCAATTTAGTGACTTGCGAGCAGAACAATGGTGAGAGTAGTGGGCTTGGCCTGTGGCAAATTTAGCTATTTTATTATAACATTGGCTAAGTTTTGCTTTGAGAGAAGAGTGAAGAGTGGTTAGAATAGGTGAAGCGTATAAAAGGGAGGGTAAGAGGTGGTGGCAAGGGTTATGCTTGCGGAGCTGGAGATGAATTACTTAGCCCTATACATCATGCCCAATTTTTGATTTTTTTTTTGTTTTTTTTATGTTGTTGCTTATATGTAGCTCCAACTTGTTGATAGTTACACCTAATAGATTTGCATGTGAAACCACATTGATTGAAGTATTGTTCAGAGAAGTAATAAAATTAATTAATTACGTTATTTATTTATTGACATTTGTTGACCGGGAAATTCCACTGGGTCCAATGACCCATTTTCATTGGAGGCCCGGGGGAAAAAGCTCCATACAATCACAGAAATTTTAACATCAACTTAACTTTGAAAGCCAAGAAAGTTTTTACATAATACAAATTGAAGTAGATATACAAGACAAATCATATTATAGAGGTATACAATACAAGAAAATAAACCCAGTGCGTTACATTTTTAGTAATTCTGTTTGTATATTCTCATAAGTAAGAATACTGTTTAATCAATTATTTTTATTCAGGCACAGAAATAAAAAAAGAAAGAGAGATTGGATGCAAAGACAGATAGTGTAAATTGCAACTATATTAAGTTAGTAAAAGTATTTGTAGTGTATAGTGGCCAAAACATTTAAGGTGGTTTAATCATATGACTACAAGAACAGACAAGGTTATTGAGATAGTGATCTTTTAGTGCAAATTTAAATGTTTTTAAAGAGTCTAGTTGAGTAATAGAGAGAGGGAGCACATTCCAAAGTTTGGCAACGGCATGGGAATAGAGACACTGTCCAGCTCTTTTGTTGGGCTTAGTTATGGTTGAGTTGTTTGTTAGATGACGAGTAGGGGTGTGTGTGTATTATCGTTTGAAGGGATGGGCAGAAGTTTGGATTATTTGGTAGTTTGTGGGTGAGAGTAAGTTGGGAGTAATGTAGGTAATGAGGGAACTCAAACCAGTTTATAGATTTAATGCCCAGGTAATGATGTGTGCGAGTTGGCATGTTGGAGACAAACTTGGCTTTATAGTAGCATGACTGCAGTTTGTTCAGGAGAGGTGTGTAGGTTAGTGAAAATGGGACAGCCATAGAGGAGGGAAGGTCGAAGTAGACATTTAGCTAGTTTCAAACTGGTAGACTTGTCCAAATAGAGTTTATGCCTATAATGTTTGCAAAGCTTAAAATGGGTCTTTTTGATTTGGCTGAGTATATGATTCTTAAAGGATAGTTTGTCATCAATTGTGATGCCAAGTAATTTGGCTGGTTTTACAATTTCAATTTCTGTATTGTTTTGAGAGAATATTTTAAAGTCTAGAGTTAGAAGTTTGGTTTTGAAGAGTAAAAGTTTTGATTTTTTGGGATTAAGTAGCAGTTGAGCTTTGTTAAGCCAGGATTTGATGGAATTAAATGCATTTTGTGTTAACTTTAGGTGATCTGAGCTGAGTGTACTTTGCAGGGATGCTTTATGGAGATTATTAATAAATATGTTAAAAAGCAAGGGCCCAAGAATAGACCCTTGGGGAACACCTGTGTTGTTAAGCAGTTAATTGGATTGCTTACTTTGCCATCTAACTGATTGTTTTCTGTTGTGTAGATAGTTAAGGAACCAAGTTAGAGTATGTGGGGGAACAGTTTACGGTCTCTAATTGTAAAAGTAGTTTTGAGTGGGACACTGTATCAAAAGCTTTTGATAGGTCAAGTAGGATCACTGATGTTAGTAGGCCTGCAACAAGAGCTTTGTATACAGTATTGGTAAATGACAGTAAGGCTGGTATTGTGCTGTGTGCTGGCCGAAAACCATGTTGGGTGGGTGCAGGTAGGTAGATATTTTAGTAATTGAGATTGAATACACTTTTCTAGAATTTTAGATAAAGGTGAAGTATGGAGATGAACCAGTAGTTAGATAGATCACTAAAATTAGAAGTATCTGGAGAAAATTGTTTTGGTAAAAATAGTAGAAGTTTAGTTTGATGTGCAGATGGTGAATCATGACGTGCAGTGGATTAGCAAGGAGGAAGTAAGGATAGCTATGAAGAGAATGAAGAACAGAAAGGCTGTTGGTCCAGATGACATACCTGTGAAAGCATGGAGGTGTTTAGGTGAAATGGCAGTGGAGTTTTTAACTAGATTGTTTAATGAAATCTTGGAAAGTGAGAGGATGCCTGAGGAATGGAGAAAAAGTGTTTTGGTACCGATTTTTAAGAATAAGGGTGATGAGCAGAGCTGTAGTAACTACAGAGGGATTAAACTGATCAGTCACAGCATGAAGTTATGGGAAAGAGTAGTGGAACTCGGTTATGAAGGGAGGTGATGATTAGTGATCAGCAGTATGGTTTCATGCCAGGAAAGAGCACTACAGGTGCAATGTTTGCTCTGAGAGTGTTAATGGAGAAGTACAGAGAAGGTCAGAAGGATTTGCATTGCGTCTTTGTGGATTTAGAGAAAGCACATGACAGGGTGCCTAGAGAGGAGCTGTGGTATTGTATGAGGAAGTCGGGAGTGTCAGAGAAGTATGTAAGAGTGGTACATGATATCTACAAGGGTAGTGTAACAGTGGTGAGGTCTGCGGTGGGAGTGATGGATGAGTTTAAGGTGGAGATGGGATTACATCAAGGATCAGCTCTGAGCCCTTTCTTATTTGCAGTGATGATGGACAGGTTGACAGACAAGATCAAACAGGAGTCCCCATGGACTATGATGTTTGCAGATGACATTGTGATCTGTAGTGAGAGTAGGGAACAGGTGGAGGAGACCCTGGAGAGGTGGAGATATGCTCTAGAGAGAAGAGGAATGAAGGTCAGCAGGGCTAAGACAGAATATATGTGTGTTAATGAGAGGGAGGATAGAGGAATGGTGAGGATGCAGGGAGTAGAGGTGGGGAAGGTGGATGAGTTTAAGTACTTGGGATCAACAGTTCAGAGTAATGCTGAATGTGGAAGAGAGGTGAAGAAGAGAGTACAAGCAGGATGGAGTGGGTGGAGAAGAGTGTCAGGAGTGATTTGTGACAGACGAGTACCAGTAAGAGTGAAAGGGAAGGTCTTCAAGAGGGTAGTGAGACCAGCTATGTTATATGGGTTAGAGACAGTGGCATTGACAAAAAGGCAGGAGTCAGAGTTTGATGTGGCAGAGTTCAAGATGTTAAGATTTGCACTGGGTGTGACGAGGATGGACAGGACTAGGAATAAATATATTAGAGGGTCATCCCAGGTTGGAAGGTTTAGAGACAAAGCCAGAGAGGCAAGATTACATTGGTTTGGACATGTGCTGAAGAGGGATGCAGAGTATATTGGGAAAAAGATGCTAAGAATGAAGCTGCCAGGTAACAGGAAAAGAGGGAGGCCTAAGATAAGGTTTATGGATGTGGTGAGAGAGAGCATGCAGGTGCTAGGTGTGACAGAGCTAGATGCAGAGGACAGGAAGAAATGGAAACAGTTGATTTGCTGTGGCGATCCCTAACGGGAGCAGCTGAAAGAAGAAGAAGAAGAAGAAGTATAAGTTTAGTTTTATGGGGGTTAAGTACTAGATGGTTGTTGGTGAGCCAAGACTCAATGGAATTGAATGCTTCTTGAGTTAAGCTCTGTAGATGAGAAAGATTCCTGGTACACCAGATTAATGTAGAGTTGTCGGCATATTGAATTAGGGTGGCTTATTTGGTGGCAGTATTAAGATAGTTAATAAAAATGTTGAAGAGGAGTGGACCCCAGTACTGAGCCTTGGGGTACCCCAGTGTTGACTGGTAAGTAAGTAGAGAAGTTAGACTTCCATTTGACAGATTGATATCTGTTAGAGAGCTAGTGAACCATTGTAAGGATGTTTTAGTTAAGCCCAGAAGAGATAGTTGGGATGAGAGTTTAAGGTAGGAGACAGTATCGAAGGCTTTGGATAGATCTAAGAACAGAGAAGAGACAACATTTCCTGAGTCAGGAGCTTTGTTGACAGTGTCAATAAAGGATAGTAGAGCAGCAATAGTGCTTTGTGCTGGTCTGAGTTCATGCTGGGTGGGAGAGAGAACCACTTTTACTAAGTTGTGCTCTCTGTTTTATTCCCTGTCCTATCCCAGTTAAAACTTGTAAAGAATTGCATATACTTAAAAATGTATCAAACTTGTTCTTAGTTAGACAAGACTGTTGTCAGTGTTGGCCATCATTTTCCATTTGTTCATTAGCTTGTATTGAATTTGTATTCCGTGGAAAAAATGTTGATGCTGTGCTAATCTTCAGCTGACCTAGAACTAGCCCCCCCAACACACACACACCCACACACACACACCCACACACACACACACACACACACACACACACACACACACACACACACACACACACACACACACACACACACACACACACACACACACACAAACATACAAACACACCCACTAGGAGTAATTAATTCAGCCTTGGACTCCTTTGTCCAAGTATTTGAATACTGTTTGATGGAGGCATAAAGGGAACCACTCTGCTGTGTTCTACTGTACTTGATAAATGCTATTATTGTACTGCTGCCTAAAACTGGACTGATGGCTGACAGTCTACAGTCATATCATATATCACCTTAGTTACCTGGTAAAATTAAAAAAAATGTAAAATAGCACTTCAGAATGAATTTATTTGAGCAGAAAGGTGACCTAGTCTTTAAAGCAATGAAAAACAATGTAATCTAAGTCCATCCCTTGTAAATCAGTTAATGTCTTAGTGGTTAGTTGTGCCTTTATACTGTTTATCCATGTTGTAAATGTTGCCACCTGTTGGACAGTTAAATGATTACACATGAAAATTGTCAAAAATACAGAATGGTCACTGAGAGTAGATAGTTGTTGTTGTTTTTTTTCTTTCGGCTTTTCCCGGTTAGGGGTCGCCACAGCGGCACTCTGGTCTGCTAATGATTGGCAGTCAATTTTTATGGTGCCGAGGTGCCAGCCTGACACCCAACCTTCAACAAAGGCATGCCCATTTACGCATGTCTTTTGAACGCCACTTGACCACAGGGAGGACATGCAGACTCCACACAGAAGGCGCTCCAGCCGAGAATCGAACGAGACTGAGAGTAGATAGTACTTAAAGTAAATGACAAAACTGTCAGGTCAGACCTCATACAGAAATAATGAATCATTACCCCAGTACTCTTAATTCAAATCAGCTAAAATTAGGCTGCTGAAAAGGATAATAAAACTCACATTGGTGACATGGGCTTAATGGCTTGGTTATATACTATTCTTAGGATGGTTATAGTTTCTTATGTAATCTATCCAAATTAATTGAGATTTCTGATTTTTTTTTTTACATTGTGCAGTAGCAGAAATGCACCTCAAATCATGTTTAATTGTTGGAAAAAATGTCTTAAGTTTCCACTTTTGCATCCACACGTACGTCTTTTTCTCTGTTACTCAGTTGTTGTTGTTTTTTGTCTTTCGGCTTTTTCCCGGTAAGGGGTCGCCACAACGGAACTCCAGTCTGCTAATGATTGGCAGTAGATTTTTTTACGAAACGCCGAGGTGCCAGCTTGACGCCCAACCTTCAATGAAGGCACACCCATTTACGCATGCATGTCTTTCGAATACTACCCAACCGCGGGGAGGACATGCAGACTCCACACAGAAGGCACTCACAAGCCAAGCCGAGAATTGAACGGGAGAACCTCTTGCTGTGAGGTAACAATGCTACCGCCGTACCACCGCAGCAATATTTTGTAAAAATAGTCTGTTCATGGTAAAATGATTGCATATAGCTTTCAGGGTCATGAATGGAAAAGGGTGAGTAAACCAATTCACCCGCTCAGTCATCAAATAGTAACAAATACATTAAAAAGTTGTGGGCTTCCAACATCTCGATTTATACTGCAACTAAAAAAAGTTTGCTATGTTGTAGAGCAATATATATTCAGTCACTGTTGTACAGTTTACACATATGCAGCAAAATCTGTGTTGTGTGTGCCATGTGATTCCCAATAATGAATTAGACAGTGGAATTCTAATGTCATGTAATCTCACTGGTTAAAAACATCACAAAAGCCTCCTTTGAGTTATACAGTAATTGTCTGGCTGACAAATATAATGTGAGCTATGTACAGATTCACTGTGTAATCTCAGCAGGACACTCCATGGTGTGTGTAGGTTAACAGGATGTGGTAAAGTCACAACTGCATGATTTGCATTTTATGACCGCACTATATTAGGTCTAGGTATGTCTTCATGAATCTGCACATTGTTTATAACTTAATTGTTTACACAGAAAACAAATGTAAAATAAAAAGTAAAATAAAGCATGTTCTTAAATGTAACATTGCCCTTGTCTTCTGTACTGCAAGTTTTCCCCCTGCTAACTTGTGAATGCAGTTTAGTTACAGGAACAAAAATCAAATTGATTGTGTTAACACAATACAACATAATCTGTGATTTTTTAGGGTTTACCTAATGTATGCATGGTATTAGCTTTAAAAGAAAGCAGTCATAGCTTAGACAGCCTTAGTAAGCTGAATTGGTTTCACCACATTCCCCTTATATTGTACCTATGTTTTAATATATGTCCTTTGTGTACAACTGATAACAATGAAAGACAGTAAAACAGAAATGAGAACTGCTGTTTTACTTAACAGAGCTCTTAGGGTTAACAAAGACACTTTTGTATTCTGAGCACAGCACAAAACTGAACAAATGGGATACAAATTAAACTCTCTCTACTGCCCAAGATGTCCTTCTCAGACATCTTGTGGGATGATCAATGAAGACAAAAAACAGGTCGTCTCTCCACGATGTGAATAATCAATAGGTTCCAATAAAATCCATAAAAAATTCTTTATTGACGTAAAAGAGAGAATGAGCGCTTTTGCGTAGACACCTCTACGCTTCTTCAGATATAAAACAGTGAAAATCCACTTCATTTAAATACAAAAAGAGGCAGGAAATTAAACAATTGGAATGTCTATTATTCAATTACACTAAATTGTCGTGAGATGTTATTAATGTACTGTAGAACTATGTAACCATGATTCACATTTGAACCTAAACTAAATAAATATCACTCTAAGATAACAAACTCAACCATCTAGTGAAACAATAATTTCAAATACTAAATATGTCTGTCCACTAAAATCTCATTAAGTTGTTACCTAGGAGACATCATCATAAATAAAGTGTTCAGATCACTGTTTCGGAGATAAAGAAAAAGAAAAGCAACAGTAAAACACTGTAAAATACAACCATTTGCCGATTAACATGAACAATATACATTATACATTATTAATCATTGTTGATCAGAGGCATGTCAAACCATATGCCTAAAACATCTTGTGGGATTGTACATACATGGGACAATTGCGAAGGGAAGAACACAATTTGTTACCTTATCATTTTAGATGTTTCTACAGATACTTTAATTATAGGTAAAAGTAGGCTAGGAGGTGTTTTCTATGAAAAGGAAGTAATAGAAAATGTTGAATTTGACCCACATGCTGTGATCTTTAGATCCTCTCTACCTGTAATGCATAAAGATACATTAGGGGCACCTTCAGGTAATGCAGTGAACTTGACATCTGGGTTAAACTGCGACATAGAAGTTGATTAATTACTTAAGGTGTACTACAAGAATCAGTTTGGGACCATCCCCTGTCTTTCATTGCTGGAAAAATTTAAACCAATGGTAACATGACTTAACAATGGCATGGAGTTTTGTTGCAGGTAGATACATTTCCCAAAATACAGTGTAAATTTGGTAAGATAGCAGTGGGATATGGTCAGAAAATAAACTGTGTGTGTTAAAAACAGATAACGTGCTATCCTTGTAGGCTAATTTTACAGCTGTTGTAAAGGTGGATCGGAGCTATATCCTTGTTGCATTTCATGGAGAGAAGAGCAGGGTCACATGAGTGAGAGTGGTGTTAAACTGCAGTTTTATATTGTAAATACAGAAGGTTCACAGTTATGCTTCATTGTGGCCTTTTGTGTGTAAAAAGGTAAAGAAAAAAGTAAGAAAGGTAAAGAAAAAAAGTAAGTTAAAGAACAAACCTACATTTTATGTACATCAAGTTTGTCAGTTTTGTGTGTGATGCAAATCCTTTGTTCTCACTAGCATAGTAGCTCAGTTTATTCAGAATAATCTGAAAATCAGATAACATTATTTTCATGTATCCATTTATTTGATATCCAAGTAAGCAGACTGGTCTAAAACTATTTATATTTCAGTAACAATCCATGCCCAAGGCAAAACAGAATGTAATCAGAAGAATAAGTCATTTTGACTGTATCATAGAAGTAGTAGAGCATACCTCTCAACCTGGAAACATTAAAAATCTGGACAAAGGCCCATGAAAAATAGGTACAAATCTGTACGTTGATTAACATAAAATTTGCATACAGAATTATGTAACCCCACCCACTCCAAATGGAATTGTGGGGTATCAACTTTCAAACACAAACTGAAGGACAACCACAATTTGGCCCCAGACCTTGTAGTAAATGGTAACCATTTTTTTAATTGTATAGCAATGATGTTTACTGGAAAGGGAGAAGATGATGAACCTTAGGATTTTGTTTTTGGTGACTTGCATTATGTGGGTTTTGTGTTAAAAGTAGAACATTTAATCATAGGCAATACTCTAATCTTAGCAAAAGAATATTATAGTTTGCTAGGGCCTCCAAAGGTCATTCTTCATGGCCTACTGATCAGTGGCATAGCTAGAGTTTGTGTCACCCAGGGCTGTCTTTGAGTTTGCCACCCCCCTCACAAAATCATGGTCAAATGGGCCCCCCCCATACACAGCCCTCCCCCATGAAGCCATTCCAGTGTCCCATTACTTGGCTATTTCACCCCATTTACCATAAACACTGTAATGTGCGTACTGCTTTACTTTTACAGTGACAATTTGGATTTCATTTAAAACTTTTATTTTGCATTTTATAGCACAAACACTAATAGACATCTGCTAAACAAAACAATATAGTCTCATAATGAAAACAGACTTCACATTAAAACTTCTCTGCACTTGAAACTCACATTCATTGAAACAGCATTGAAACCCACATTCAAAGAAAATGCATCTGGCCAGTGGCAGCTAAAGATTACCTTTGGGCTGTTTTCAATTCATAGGCCCATTGCACATGAAACATACATGTGTTCTTTGATGCACCTTCCTGATTGTATTAAATGACATTCCTTGTATAATACAGCACACTTGTTAGTTGCATTTTAAATTTATTGTTTTGAACATTTTTCCAGTAAACAATAAAACAAAATGCATGAGCCAATCATGACAAACTGCCCAGTTCAGACCATTTCTATCATAAAAGTTTACTCAAACTTCTGCAATCCACCAGTATCAGTAAATATGCAAAGTCATCTAAGTAATTCCACATTAATGAGAACTGTAAAATCTGTAAGATCTGTAACTAATGAAGAGGTTGCTTTTAGAAAACAACTTTATATTTCATTGTTTCATCTACAAATAAAGTGCCTGTTGCCCTTGAGGAATAAATTGCCTATGTTACATTAAAAGAATGATAAGCTAGTAATGCAATAGGGAATGGATGGCAAACTGATAACAGGTTCAGAGTTACTAGATATCTCTGCCAAAGAGAACATTTTCAGTCTTCTGCATCAAAAGCAAGTATTCTGCCTTTTGTGCTACTAACAAGCAGACTTGGCATAAGCAGCACTAAACTTCTCTTCCCCTGAAGAACTATGCACCACAAGAAATATGGAAAAAGCCAACATTTATTGGGGAGGGGGGACAAAGGCCCAAAACCAGGGATACATTTTAAACATTGCTTGTATAATCTTAAAAAAGTTGCTAGAATAAAATGTTTTGTGTTACAATGTGTTTCCTGAAAGATAGGAAGACTGAAACTTAAATGGGTATCATTAAATAATGATGAATTCATTTTTCACTGGTTTGCCAGAAAACCACAAATTTTAAGAGGAACATACCAAAAGTATGAGCCAACCATACTGTAAAACTTTGGACAGTTGAGAACTATGGTTAATGCCTTGAATCACAAGTGGTGGTGGTATGGGTAGAGAATTTAGGCTCTTGCTCCTTGTACCTGAGGTACAGGGTTTGAGTCTGAGTAGCTCTAACCACTATATATATGTTACTGGGGTATACCACACACACACACACACACACACACACACACACACACACACACACACACACAGATGCCTGCATGTTGAGTACACATTGTTTTGCCTTACCTGGAGCTAGGGAAGGGAAGAGAGATGTGCTGTGTAAGACCAGCCCAAAAGCAAATTAATGAATGGGTCGGCATTCTGACAGGCAGTCTGTCTGCCTCATGAAACTGATGTCTCACACACTCCCTGCACGTGATGATGTCAGGAGTAAAAACCTTCAACCCTGACCGCAAGAAATTTGGAAATTAAAGAGGCCACTCGGGAATTCATAGCACCCCAATATTTTGCCTCAAAACCATTATTTACTGAGGAATTTTGTACAGTTGAGAGGTATGCCCAAACTATTTACCTTTCCTCCCCTCTGCTTTCTACTCATATGTCCCATACCACCTCTTATTTCTCCTACCCATATTTTTAAACCACACTTGTATGCCAAACTGCCTTGTATTAATATATATAACGCCTCTATATTTTACTAACTGCAGCATTCTTTCTAGTTTACTTATCTTTTAGTTACCGTATGTCTGTATTATAACTTTACACTTTCAGTTTTTCTCTCTTGTATAAAAATGGCCTATTTTGTTATTGGAGCTTTCCTCCCTGGGTCTCTACTGCAAGGAGCTACTACAGCCCAGTCAAACTACCCACAACAAAAGCAATAAATAAATAAATGAGTTCTTGAGCCTTGCCATCGTCATGCAAATGTAAACAGAAATATCCTCAGAAAACTTGCACTGTGATGCTTTATTTTGTGAATCAGCACTTCATTTTTTGCATGCTCACATAAATGTCAAAGGTTGTAGCATACTTCAGATATCCACCCAAGGTGATATATAAATTGGTATACATTTCTCAACTGTGGTTTAATACTGATTATAGAAATGCACTAGCAAGTAAGACAGTCAGCCCTTGCCAATGCCAGTCTTAATTCATTAGTCTTGATGAATATCTGAGTGTTTCTGATTATAAAAGTCCTCATGAGCCTAGGCATAAAAATGTCTGCTTTCAAATGGATGAAACATCTTGTGCATAGCTCCAATTTTTTTTACTGTTAATAGCTGATATCAGTGGCAAAAGAGGTAGACATGCATACATGTTAGACAATCATATCAACAGATATGAATGCAACTAGTAGTTGACTGTTGAAGCAGTAAATGAACTGGTTTAGCAGAATATAATTACACCAAGTTACACTCCTTAGATTGTGAATTCTGATAGGCTGTAAATCAGCAAAAAAGTACAGTAAAGGCAGACAGCAGGCAGGTTCACAATATTTTTACCTATATTTTACATTACCATCCTACTTTCAGTCCATATGTGGCAACGTACCTCTCAACTTCTAAGATCAAGAAATTTGGACAAAGCCATAAATAATGGGGGAACAAAGGCCAAAAATAGGGACACTTTTTAAATATTGCTTTAACAAACTTAGAAAGTTGATAGATTAACATGATGTGAAATTGTTCAATCTCGACGTTTGTTCTTATACACGGGTTTGGAGCCGATCCTCGGCTCTGAGTCGGCCGCTTCACAAGCTCTGCATCTAAGAGAAAGCTCGAGGCACAGTCTATATCCCATGATCCTCCTCTACCATCCCTCAGATCTAGTTTGCCACTGCAGCAGATCGCGTCGAGGAGAGCTCGAGCCAGTTAAAACTTTTGTATTTTATACAGTAGTTTCAGTATTAGAGCTGTTTAAATTGTTTTTTCTAGTTAATGTTAATAGTGTTAGTGTGTGTGTGTTCTTTCCTCTTAGGAGTTTGCATTTATATATATATATATATATATATATATATATATATATATATATATATAATCTTAGGGCTTAGGCCTATTTAGTCCTGGCAGGGCTCTGACAGCTATAGTAGTTGCTCTTATAAGCTTAGTTAGAGTTTTTTCTAATAATTAGCATTGTAGTATTGGTGTGCAGTGTTTTTCCATATATCCATACTAGTTATTTACAGTTAAATTAGTGTTTATATTGACTGTTGCTAAGATTACTTAACTTCTCTTATTATATAGCGTATAGCGTAGTGTTTATACCTAGACTAATTACTCATAGTTAAATTAGTGTTTATACTGTTGGTAAGCTAGCTTAACTTTGTTGGTAAAGTTTGTTTCCTGTTAGTCATGGCAGAAAAAGCTAAATCGGGGTTCAAAAGATGTCAGTGTGGACAGAAGATGTCCATTACTGACAATCATGCTTCCTGCGTCTACTGTCTTGGCTCTGTCCATCTGCAGGAGGACTACTCTATTTGTCACTCTTTCAGTGAAAGGGTCATGATGGAAAGGCGCAGGAAGCTAACAGAAAGGGGCTTGCTAAAGCCTGACGTTCAAGAAGCCTTGGAGAAGGCTGATCAGGCGTCTAAGTCTTAGAAGGGGTCGAAGACTTCGAAGGTATCGGAGCCCAGGTCATCAGCTCCGAGCACCTCGTCTAAGGTTCGGTTGCCGGCTCCACAGACCTCGGGGCCGAGCACTGAGCGATTATCTCTCATCGAGCCTCAGGTCTTGGAGCTGGTGTCGGAGGTGCCTCCACCCTTGATCCTTCGGTCGGTGACATCTTCTGCCCCTTTGACCTGTTCTTCCAGGCCGTTATCTGATACTGATGTGAATCGAGTGGTACAGAAGCTCATGGAGAATACGGCTCTGTCCAATCTAATTGCGGTTTCGTCCCAGTTGGTTTCAAAACTGGAAGCCCTCCCTGTATCTCCAGCAGATCCTCCTTTGAGACCTTTCGAGTCTTCGGAGCCGGGAGAAGAGGAACCGATGATTGTTGAACCCTTGGTTCCGAAGCCTACTTTTGTGCGATCGGCACCTCTGACCTCGACTCCCTCAGAGCCCGTCGAGGAGTCGCGGAGCCGACGGTCTCTCCTTGGTTCCGGGGCCGAGAGTCGAACCGAACTTTTGGTTCCGACTCTTCCCCTTGGAGCCTCGGCACAAATTAGTTTGGCTGCATCCTCGGGGTTGGAGCCCATAGTCCCGGTCTCGGGGAAACTACTATGCTCTTCGGATCCGGTGGAATCCTCAGCCCGAGGCTCCTGTGCCTTCAACGTCATGAGGAAGGTTTTGTCTGAAAAGACATTAACTTCATCAGAATCGTCTTCTCCTTCCCCCAAAGGGCCGCATTCTGTTTCTGTACCAGCGATCCCTCCCAAGCGTAGAGACCCAATGCCTCAGCCAGTCCCAGAGGGTGTTCCCTGTTCCTCGGAAGCTTCACCAGATGCCCCCTCTGATGAAGTCCCAAGGAAGAAATTGTGCAAGAGGAGGCACATTGATTCTCCGCAAGAATCATTGATATCGGACACCGATTTGGATGAGTCAGAGGGGTCCCCACGGTCCCCCTCTGAGGATGTCTCATTTGCTGACATCCTGGAGATCTTGAAACAGAGGGGTGATTGGCAGACCCTTGCCCCCACTGAGGACGAATAGGTGTTGCTGAAGGCATTTGGGGCTCAACCTTCTACCTCCAGGGTGACCCCGCCATTCAATGAGCTAATGGACCTAATAGCTTGAAGGGCGTGGGAAACTCCCAATACAGTGGAACCAGTCCCTAGGAGGCTGAATAAATATATTACTGCCTCCCGAGACAAAACTTATCTTACTGAAGGAGTCCCAGTGGATACTATGGTGGTAGCGGCAGCCACAAAGAAGGAAATGTCTGAGTCATCTTCCTCTGTTCGTCCTCCTAACAAGGATTCCAGGACTATGGATAGGTATGGGAAGCGCGTTTTCAGTTCAGCAACTCTTTCCATGCATTCGCTGAACTACCTCACGCATTTTACGCAACTTCAGAGAGATCTCATTTAGGAGTTGGGAGATACTCTCCAGGGTAACACAGATGCTGCTGTCTCCAAAAAGGTAACAGCACAGCTTAACACCCTCACTTCAATAGTAAACTCATTCATGAGGCTCATCCCGTATGCAGCCGAGGATTCAAGTAGGGCTGCAGCTTCAGCGATTGCTCTATGGAGGCAATCCTAGATGTGCCTTTGCTCCTTTGCGGAAGCCTTCAAGTCTTCCTTTACCAATGCCCCCTTTGATGGTGCCACCCTGTTTGGTCCCAAAGTGAAGGAAACTCTCACTCGGTGTGAGCAAGAAAGTAAGACCCTGTCTGCCGTAGGGGTCCGTTTTTCCGCCCCGACCAGACCATACCCCAAAGGGCAAAGAGGCGGAAAAATGTGGTTCCGAAAGACTCAGGGATCTTTCCAGTCCACATAGAGTGGCACCTCCTCCAGAGGCAGAGGAGGAGGCAGGAATGGAAGACGCCACTCAGGGGGCAGAGGGAGTCCGCAGAACCAGGGCGACAGGGATAGCGTTCCTGGGAAGCCCTTCCAGCACTCCTGAGGGGAGGCCCGACTGTCATACTCTGGAGGCAGTTGGGGGTCACTTAGCTTTATACCCAGAGGCCTGGCTAAATCTTACTATGGATTCCTGGGTAAAAAACGTAGTAACCAGAGGATACAACATCCCATTTATAACCATGCCCCCCAAACAAAAGAGATTTCCAGATGTTCCACCCAATCTGCGAGATCAAGCAGCCATAGAAATAAGAAAGCTGCTCGAAAAAAGAGTCATCCAACCAGTCCCGGCGGACCAGATAGGATCCGGAACTTTCTCAAGGTTCTTTTTAGTTCCAAAGAAAACAGGGGACTGGAGGCCGATTTTGGACCCCAGCAAACTCAACACCTTCATAAGGAAGGAAAAATTCCGGATGATCACGCTACAGTCGATCCTTCCTTTCCTGCAGAAGGATGATTGGATGTGCTCTATAGATTTCAGGGACGCTTACTACCACATCAAAATGGCCAAAGCGTCCCGGGATCATCTGCGCTTCTGGCTGGGAGCCAGTCATTTCCAATTTTGAGCTCTTCCCTTTGGTCTCACCTCAGCCCCCAGGGTGTTCACCAAATACATGGCAGTAGTGGCATCTCACCTGAGGCGGATAGGATTCCAGGTGTTTCCGTATCTGGATGACTGGCTGCACACCGCCACCACCAAGCATTGCCTTGTACAATCCAGGGAATACACAATCAACCTTTGTTCCCGTTTAGGGATCTCAGTCAATTTTGAAAAATCTGCCTTATCGCCCTCACAGCATATCTCATTCATAGGGGTGGAGTTAGATACTACCACAATGCTGATCAAGCTTCCACAAACAAGAGTATCAGCCCTCAGAGACCAGGTCGCTATTCTTATTCAGAACAGAAAAGTTTCTGCGGCACAAGTGCTGAAAGTTCTAGGCATGATGTCAGCCACCCTGATTGCAGTTCCTCTGGGCAGGACACACATGAGGCTCCTCCAGTGGCTGCTCTTCACACAGTGGTCATTCCAACAGCTCCCTCTGTCACACCACATCTCGATCATGGAGTCTTGCAAGCGGGATCTTTGATGGTGGCTAAACAGCCAGGATCTGACGATGGGTCATCTGTTTGTACTACCCAGCCCTACAGCCACAGTAACCACGGACGCTTCACTGATGGGGTGGGGGGGACTTTTCTAGGGGAGAACAGTCCAAGGAGAGTGGTCCAAGGTAGAGTACAATCTGCATATCAATGTTCTGGAGTTGAGAGTGGTGTTCCTAGCGTTGCAACACTTTCACGAATCTCTACCTCTAGGAACAGTGGCAGTTCAGAAGGACAATATGTCAGTGGTCTGGTACATAAACAAGCAAGGTGGAACCAGATCTTATCCATTATGCAGATAGGCCCTGAGAATTTGGCAATGGGCTGTGTCCACAGGTCATTTTCTGATAGCAATGCACATCCCGGGGTCATCCAACGTCATTGCGGACAGGTTGAACAGAGCCATCCTGTTGCCTCACGAGTGGTCCCTGAGCAGTCAAGTAGCAGAAAGGATTTTCCGCAGATGGGGCAAGCCTTGCTGCAATCTTTTTGCATCCCCCTTGAATGCCAAATGCAGAAGCTACTTTGCCCTTCTTCCCCCTCCGGGGGGTGCCCCCAGGGACACACTGGTACACGATTGGCCCCTGGGTCTCCTGTATGCTTTTCCTCCTGTCCCTTTGATTCCCAAATTTTTACAGAAAGCAAGGAATCTGGAAAGGATGATCATACTCATAGCACCATTCTGGCCTCGACAGATCTGGTTTCCCTTCCTTCGAGCCCACCTGATGGAGGAACCATGGATTCTGGACCCAGTGCCTCACTTATTGACTCACTCGTCGGGAGTTCCTCATCCATCCCTTCAGTCCCTCAAACTGACAGCTTGGCTGCTCTACTTTCCAATTTAGCCAGGTCAAAGTATTTTGTCTTCAGCAGTACAGCACATTCTAGTTTCTTCCCACAAACCTTCTACCAGAAAACTATACAAAAGCAAATGGAAACGTTTTGCGTGCTGGGCATCAGCGCAAGGGTTAGATCCCTTGGTGGTCCCGATACACAAAATCCTGGAATTTGTATCTACACTGTTTCATGAAGGGGCCTATACTTCTACGATAAGGGTGCAATTAGTGGCCATATCGAACTGCCATGTAGGTGAAGGAGGTTCTACAGTTATGTCTCACAGGCTTTGTAGGGCTTTCATGAAGGGTACCTTTCACCTTCGGCCACCCATCCGCGAGCCGGTTTTTCCATGGAACTGAACTTGATGTTGTCTCAGCTTATGCTACCACCATTCGAACCAGCTTCAACCTGCTCATTTAAGTGTTTGTCATGGAAGACCCTCTTCCTCATTGCTGTTACCACAGCTCGTAGAATATCAGAGCTACAGGCATTGTCAGTCAGGCCACCATACATGTTTTTTCACCCAGACAGAGTCTCCTTGCGTACAAATCCATCATTTCTCCTGAAGGTATGCTCTGTCCTTAACATTAACCAACTATAGAACTTCCCACATCTTTCAAAAACCATTCAAATAAATTGGAATACATGCTGCACAAGTTGGATGTACATAGGCAACTGAGATTTTATCTGGACAGAACAAAGGATTACAGAAAATCGGATCAGTTGTTTGTTTCATTCGCAGATAATAAGAAGGCCATGGCAGTAACAAAACAGACATTATCCAAATGGCTTTCAGACTGCATACATTTTGTTTATTCAGCTTCAAAGCAACCACTTCCATTTAAGCCTAAGGCTCATTCTACTAGGGCCGTTTCTACTTGTTTAGCCCATGCCGCTCTTCTTCCATTGGATACTATTTGTGCAGCGGCTACGTGGGCAAAACTTCATATGTTTGTCACTCACTACAAAGTAGACAGGTCCTCCAAGGACAGGGCATCCTTCGGTTCCACTGTACTCAGGAACGTTCTTCCATGAGCCACCCAAGGTAATGGAGCTAGGGACGCTACTCATGTGTAAGAACAAATGGCGAGATCGAACAATTTCACATAAAGAAGTTATGTTCTTACCATAACGTTCCATGTGAATTGTTCATCTCACCTTTGTTCTTACATCCCCTCCCTCCTTCCCCCACCAAGTTCTGGAAGAACGGGTATGACTAGTGCCTGGTTGGCATTCTCTAGGTTGCCTACTCTACCTATTCTTCAATAAGTTGCATATTACCTATATCCCTATCTGTGGTTGGTTCTAATATTGTTCAGTCTCAAGTGTGTGATTGCGTGAGCGTTAGACGCAGTGGTTAGTAGTGTGTTCTGGTTCTTGCAAACTAGATCTGAGGGATGGTAGAGGAGGATCATGGGATATAGACTGTGCCTCGAGCTTCCTCTTAGATGCAGAGCTTGTGAAACAGCCGACTCGGAGCCGAGGATCGGCTCCGAACCCGTGTGTAAGAACAAAGGCGAGATGAACAATTCACATGGAACGTTATGGTTAAGAACATAACTTCTTTTTTTGCATAATTATGAATTTTCTGAAGGGTATAATGAAGTGTATAACTCAAATGTCTGCCGTTATTTTCTGACTTCACTTCAGTCCTCAATGATTTGCCAGAAAAAAACACAATTTAATGAGAAACAGACCAAAAGTATGAGGCCAAAATCTGGACATTCTGCAAAAATTTGTACAGTTGAGACTGAGGTAGGATACCAAATGTTTACAGCTACAGGCCCCCAAACATTGGTTAGCAATTTGTTTGATGTTTTTACCTGGAAGTGGAGGAGGAGCTGAGAGAAGAAGTAAAATATTTCTCCATGTCTGATCGTCGCAACGCTGCTCAGACCAGAGTGTGACTGCTTCTGCTGCCTGATGCCCTGTTGCACTGAAGTCCGACTCTGAAATGAACGGATTACGGCTTGCTTGGGAATGAGGTACCCTTGCCAACTGCCTCTGAGTTGACTGTAACTATAATTTAAATCAGACTTCTAATTAAAAATAAAAAAATGCTGTTAGGTCTGTTGCTCTCTCATGGTTCGACTTCGTTGTAGCCTGTGTGTAGTCCAGGCCCAAACCTCTCTAAACTAACTCTAGGTCTCTAACTGACTGACTCTGCTGTCTCTGTCTTTGTAATTTGAAAGAAGCACTCTGCAAGTCTGCATGCACTTGCCTTTAGCTTGGCTGCTGCTGCACCAAAGTCCGTGGCGCACGCCTACTGTAAACACGCTGCTGCCCAAACATAAACAACGTACAGCCAATGAGTGAGTCAGTTACACCCCTTGAGCCCTCAGCTGAATTCTGACAGGCTACTCACAACACTGATGTCATCGCACACGTGATGACATCAGCAGAAAATTGCTGAAGGAAAAAAAATTAAAAAAAGGCTGGGAAAGAATCAGGAATAAAGGGGGCCAATCAGAAATTTGTGGCACCCCATTATTTGGACCTCAAAATTGGTAAATGCTGAGGAATTCGGCATGGTTGAAAGGTATGTAATAGAGACAGTAAATTTGTTCTTTTACAGTATTCCTATTCTTCCCACAAATAAAACTGTGAATTGTGTGGTTTTCATTTTATGATTTTTTTTCCTGTTTAAGTATTTAATAGACTGTTGCCAGGAATGTTTTAAGTTCAGAAAAAACATAAGACAAGGCTGCTGCCTCATTATTTTGTCTGATATAACTGAAGTGTAACTGATCTTTTTTTAACTGCTGAGTGGTCACTGGACATGTGCCATAAGTAAAGGCCAAAATACCGGAAGTGGCATTTTATCAGGCTTGATATTCATGTAATTCAAACAAGGCACTACACAATTTAGTGTAGTAGAGACAATTCCTTTTCTGCTTGAACTGTTGCTGTGGAAAGTTATGCCATGTTTTACCTGCTGTGTTTCAAGCAAGACGCAGGCATATGCCTGTGTGTGTGTGTGTGTGTGTGTGTGTGTGTGTGTGTGTGTGTGTGTGTGTGTGTGTGTGTGTGTGTCTGTGTATCTGTCAATGGCAGCTAAAAGCTGCTGTTTATTAAAGTTATAAAAGAAAGATGGACAGTTATGTTTGTAGTTTTGTGCAGGACCCAGATATGTATTAATAAAGACAGTCCACATTATATGTCTTCAGGATCTGTTGCAGAAATACTAGTTGACATGACTGCATTATATTTTTTCCTAATTTTATGTGAGGAGGGGGAAGTATTATTAGTTTACTGCCATGCATAACAGGGTCAGGAATTTTTATGTGATTTCCTTAAAGACCATCTGTTTAGGAAATTAAGTACTGTGTCATTTAGAAGTATTGTTTTTATATAGCTTCCTTGCTTCACTGATGGATTGACTGGCATTTTCATACAAAAACTTGAACCTTGTTTTAATTTCTTTTTTCTACAAGAGACTTAATTATAATAGGCACTGCCACAGGTATTTCTATTACCTCCTTATTCAATATAAAGTCCATCATAACTCATGAGTAAATGTATTCATAGAAAACATCACTTGACTGACATTGCCAGAGTGAATAGAAGTGGGCTAGCAGTGGAAGGTCAGAATTCGGCGACTTCAACTGACTTTGGGTCTACTATCAGTGGGAGTTAGTAGTAATTACTTAAGAGGGTATGGTGGCTCACACGCTTATCAGTTCCCTGTTCACAAACAGTATTCATGAAATTATGAATAAACATTAATTTCCATTGTTGCTTAGACCCCTCACCCTGGCACAAACAGGGAAAACAAGTTTATTGTTACAAAAACTAAAGAACAATTACCAGCCCCTTATTATGATAACTTAATTACTCACACCTTTGACTACAAGGCAGGTGTTTAGTGCAAATTCCCTATTCACTACACCAGTATAATCAATATATTATGTTGTCCTGCTCGCCCTGTTTAAATGCCATTGTATAAAAGGCCTTGACCGTCTGCTTCTGATTTATTATTTATTTACTTAGTTAGCAGGTAGGAGAACTGTAACTTCAGGGCCCCTTTTTTTGTCACTGTACAGGGTTGCAGGTTGGCGTAATGGTTAAGGTGTTTACCTCATAGGAACAAGGTACAGGGTCTGATTCTCACCTTTGAAAGGGAGCTAGTTTAGCCTTAAAAAGCCCCACAATGGCAGCTAGCCTAGTACTTACTTATGAACTATGAAAAGTATAGTGGTTGGTGTGTGTGTGTGTGTGTGTGTGTGTGTGTGTGTGTGTGTGTGTGTGTGTGTGTGTGTGTGTGTGTGTGTGTGAACCTTATTAGAACTTCATTATACTACTGATATACTGATAATAGGTTATTATTTTCCTATAACTGCTGTTTTATCCGCACTAATGACAGCCTTTTGTTAAATCATTTTATTCCCCTTCAAATGCCATTTGGCTTGTCTGGTGGCTGTTTTAAGACAGATTTATCAGAGCATGCCTGTTAAGTACGTCTCATTGAAGTTACTGGCCAGTCTGCAGTTTGTATTTGGTTTATGTAACCGTTTTGTTTATGAATGTTTAGGTGCCTAAATTCATCATTTTCCATTCCTGACTCACATGGACACTGTAGATCTGAAAGTGGTAATTTAGGGGACTACTTTCCTCACACAGGGACTTTTATGGGCCTCATGGACAGTGCCTGTGATTTTTGAGAGTGCAGGAAATTAGCTTGACTGAACTATTGGGACTGATGTGGAGTCATTGAATTACAGCTTGAGCACATTTGTTTTGAATAAATGCCTGGACTTTGATGTCACTGTATAATGTTCTGTAAATCAGCCCTTATCTCTAACGCAGTATTTAAAGAACTCTAGCATAGTTTAATTCATTAATATTCAGATCATACTGTTTTTATTAATATGTTCTGACTAGACTGTGTGTATCATAGGTTGTACAGATGTTTCTTTGTCAAGTGATTCATCTGTTTAATGTTTGCTGTTTATAGTTTCACCACTACAGATCCCGCTGGTAATCGTATATTGTTTATACAACATAATTCTGCATTTGTTGTGGTCCTGAGCTCGATTCTTTGTAATTACACTTAGTAATGGAACTGTCCTGGTCTAGGACCTCTGCAGTCTCCCCACCCACTTAGCACTTTGGCTGTTACCTGAGACTGTGTCTCTGTCGATGGAGCTAGGAGGAGGCAGCCTCTGACTTGCCATGATGGGTGCTTTCCAGTGAGGACTGGCATTACTAAGTGCTGTCCAAGGATGAAATTGCATGTAGATCTATGCAGATAAAACTTATTCATGTGGTCGCTGACCTCATGACACCAAGCATCAACAAAAGTATTCAGTCTTGGATTCCAAGGATGAATTGCTTGA